>NC_060276.1:59770329-59859564 GCF_021613505.1 Equus quagga | reverse complement strand
AAGAAAGAAAGAAAGAAAGAAAGAAAGAAAGAAAGAAAGAAAGAAAGGAAACTATAGAATCCTATATTAGGAGATGAGAAGTGCATGTATTTGGAGTCCTTCTCTATGGCCAGGGTCCATATTCATATGAAACAAGTAAAATACAAACAATCTTAGCAAATTCAAATGTTGAATATTCCACTATACATTAGTTCAAGTTCCCATGGTTTAATAACAGTAACAATAGTAATTTGTTGAGGGATTACTACATACCGGGAACTATTCTAAGCACTTTGCTTGTATAAGGTCATTTAATCTTGGCAATAACTTATGAGGTAGGTTATATAAATATCTTCCATTTAACAGATGAAAAATTAAGGCACAGGGAGAGTTTAAATAATTTGTTCTGGATCAAACACCTAGCACTTGCTCAGGCAGACTGCTGGATCCTAGAGCCCAAGATCTTAGTCAATACAGCATACTCACTGAATAGTATGCTCTCTTTCTATTATCTTTCAGGAAGGGATGAAAATATTCTGCCCTCTGTTCACATTTTCTGATGGCTGGCTCAGTTCTTTGTTGCAAGAAAAGTTGAGTTAGGGTCTGGAGGAGTTATCAGGGCTATATTGGGTTTTAGTTCAAGTACCCATGACTACCCAAAAAGATATTATATATCTGTTTGGTTTTAATAACTTTTATTACTTCAAGCAAGGTGTATGTTCTTTACAGACAATTTAGAAAATGGATTTTGGAAAATTATTAAAAGAATTAAAAGGTCCATAATCCACATCCAGCCAAAATGACCACTATATATGTGTGTACACACATACATACCCCCTCACACATACACACTACGCACACAAAACGACCACCTGAGTAAAAGATGTGAGGCATAGCTTAGTTATAATACATGTGGGGAAAAAATCAAGGGTGTTTATCAGCAGTAAGCACAGTATGAGAAAGCAGAATGGTATGTCTTGGCTTCCAAGATGCTAAGGTGATCTTTACTAGAAAGAAAGGTTCTAGAAAAATGGAGCTGATAGGCCTACTTTAGTTTATAATACTCCAACTACACCTGGAAAACTATGTTTAGTTATGGGTACCACATAGGATATTGACAAACGAGAGTCCATTCACAAGAAAATGTTTGGGATAGTACAGGGATGTGAAGTCATGTCAGCATAGGAAGAACTGATAGAACTTGGAACTTAGAATACTGAGAAATTCAAGTGCCTTTAATTTCTGTCTTCAGATAGCTGAAGAATTGTCATATGAAATAACAATAAAACATGTATTACTACATAGCCTAAATTAACAGAAAATTTTCAAATGTTCATGAGGAGAACAAAGGTGAAAGTGATTGCCTGGGAAATTAGTGAGTTCTCTATCAATGAAGGTGATGAAGCAAAGATCCTGCACATTCATTTATTTAAAATATTGTAGAAAGAATTCAAGCTTTGGAGGATGGCAACGTAGGGTTTTGCCATAGTCTAATTTGGGCTGCTATAACAAAAATACTATAGACCAGGTGGCTTAAACAATAGAAATTTATTTCTCACAATTCTGTGGGCTGTAAATCCAAGATTAAGTCTCCATCATATTTGGTGACTAATGAAGGCTCACTTTCTGGTTCATAGATGGTGCCTTCTCACCATCTCCTCACATGGCAGAAGGGGCAAAGGAGCTCCCAGGGTCTCTTTTATGAGGACCCTAATGCTACACATGGGGGCTCTGCCCTCATGACCTAAATACCTCCCAAAGGCCGCACCTCCAAATATCATCACATTGGGGATTAGGTGTCAATTTATGAATTTTGGGGAAAACAAACATCCAGTCTATAACAGGTCTCAAATGTCCCCTTCTTTAAGTCTATACACAAGTTTCTGGGCCTTCAGCATTCAAAGACCTGGAAGCTTGGGTGTGACCCTGGGCAAAATCGTGAAGGTAATCCGTCTTATTTTTCATTGCTCTTTTCCTCTGCTGGGATCTATCATTGTTCCTTTTGGCTACACAATAAACCCCACCCTCACCTCATCCACCACTAGGAGCTTAGGTCTTTCCTGGCAGGACTCCTGCTCTGTTCCTTTCCTGGACTTCTCCCCTAGTCTTCTTTCCTATTCCCTTAGGTGCTAGCAATTCACACTGTAATCCATGCAAAGTAGGTTATAATGGGTTAATACTTTTATCCAACAGATGAAATATTTGCGTTCTGTCAGTGACTTCCTCCATGCAATCAAACAATCAAGGGATGCCAGGCAGTTCAGAATGGAGTTAAACACCTCTGCTGATTTCATGTTCTGAAAACAGGAGTGAGGAATAAAAAGAATTATGCCACAGGATGAGGGTTGTGGAGAGGTCTTTTTTCATATACTTCCTCTAACATATTCCCTCTACCAGTGAATCATTACTAGAATGGAAGTCCAGAGACAGCCTCTAAATATCTAGGGAAAGTTTTTGGAATCTTCTTCATCAACAGAGATCTATAAAAAGAGCATAAATTAACCTTTCTGGGATGATAATAATACCTCGGGGTATTGTAATACTCAAAGCCCTTCCATACACATAATCTCATATCAGTCTTTCAAAACTCTGTGAGGTAGGTGAGGTGGGAATAATTATTCTAACTTTACAAATGAGAAGCTTGAGGTTCAGAGTCTTTAAATAAGTGGCTTACGTTACCTATGCCTAATTAGGGGTAGAACCAAGAAAAAATAAATTCACGTATTCTAAAGTCATCGCTAAGTGTTTCTTCCCTGACGATAATTTTTTTAAATTACAAATAAACATTTATTGAGTGCTTACTACACAACTAGTTTTGTATTATGCAATTTACTTGTATTGTCTCATTGAATCCTTTGGAAACCACTAAGATTTAGGTATTATCACACCAATGTTACAGATATGGAAACTGAGGCTCATTGAGATTAGTAGCTTGACTCAGACTACATAATTAGTAAATGATAGAGCTAGGCTTTTAGGCCAGATTTGTTTGATTATTAAGTCCATACTATTTTCTCTTCAAAGACACCATCTGTGCATCACACTGGTCCTAGACCAAGAGTTGTTTACTTTTAAGCTCTGCATTTCCAATTTGACCTTTTCTTTTCAATCATTTGTTAAATTCACACAGCATTCATTACTTAGTTTACAATCTCAGACATCTAGGCACCAAAAATAGACACCTTTGTTTTTTTTAAATATTTAAAACAGATAATAAATATGCAAAGTGTATAATTAAATAAATGTTACTTAGTATATAATGTATGTGATAAAAGTCAAAGAATGCAAAAGGGAATAGTGTGAAAATCAAGTTTCTCTTTTGTCAATGAACCCCCATCCCCTTAGTTCCCCATCAACCCTGCTCCACATGCCTACTGTCCTCCTTTAAAAAGCAATCACTCTTACCAGTTTCTGGTGTATCTGTCCAAGGATATTCTATTGTTTTATTCATATAATTGCATGTATATGTGTTTGTGTATATGTATATATGTGTATGAATGTAAATTTAAGTATAATTACGCAGCTGTACATGATGCATATGAATGCATGAAAATATCTACGGTAAAAGGTAAAATTCCTAAAAGTGAGATTGCTGGGGCTCATGGTATGTACATTTTCTTACTTTGATAGATTTTGCCAAGTTGCCCTCCAAGGAAGTTGTATCAATTTAAGTTCTACCAACATTTTGTCAGAGTATCTTTCCCTACAGCCTTTACAACACAGTACATAATCAAACATTTTAAATAATGTCAAAATTATAGGCAAAATGTAGCATCTCCTAGTTTTAAGTTGTATATATTTTCCTATTATTGATGCTGTGCTTCATTTCATATGTTTAAAAGCCATTTGCCTTTTTCTATGAACTGTCTATAGATGTGATCTGCTTAGTTTTCTATAAGTTTGTTGGCTTTTTTATGTGGATTTTTAGAAGTTTTGGTATGGTAAGGAAAAAGTGCATTGTCAGAGGTATATTTTACATTCTGTTTTCATCTTGCCTTTTTCATTTTTGTCTTTATTTATGGTACACTTTTTAATGCATATAATTTAAAATGTGATAAAGTCACACATCTAATTTTTAATGGTTTTTAGGTTTTGTGTATTGCTTAAAAGGGCCTTAACCAGTCCAGGATTATTTAAATATTTTCCCTATGTTTTCTTGTAAATCTTTTATAATAACCACCTTTAAAAAGCCAGATTTTTGAATGAACTATGACCAAACCACATGCTCTGATCTCAGAGATACACCATCTGAACCATTTTAAATTTTTAGCAAAGGATTAAAAAAAGAACAATTATAGAAATACATGCATGATGGATCAATCTTAATTCAGTCACTTATTAGGATAGACTTAGCCAAAATTTGTGAAACATGGAACCACAGTGTAGACAAAGTAAATTTTCAGCAGAATCATAAATGTGGAAAAATGTGGAGACAAAGAAAAGACTTCTTATACCAGATAGTTAAAGAAAAATTGTGTGTGCATCTAATTGTCAATGAATGGTCAGAAATATTGCTGAAAGATGTTAAAGGTTGCATTAACTCAGTATTTCACATTTGTCGTGTGGCATGTTACATCAGGATTGAAAGAGACAATAAGCGTTGGATAGTGGGATTTCTGCCATGCTCAAACTAATTTACTTCTTCACAGAGAAGTTCATCCTGCTGACAGAACTGCTTTCAAGAGATAAAAGATGGAGGCTCTCATACTAAATTAAGGATACATGAAGCATGCATGTATTTCCCCCTGCTAAACTCTGAAGGGTTTGCCTGTTGGCAGAAATGACCCATTATGACTTAAACAGATATCCATCTGTAATATATTAAATAAATGAGATGCTGAAATTACTTAACAAATGCTCAATATATTTGCTGAAACAATAGGCTTTGAGAAAAATGGATGCAGCTTTATTTCCAGAGGAAATTTCAATAATTCATTCATTAGATGAATACAGCCCAATTTTAATGCAATGTAACTGGTAGACAAGAGACTCAGTTTGAGGAATGTGAAGAATGCTCTTTTATTTTGGCAATGCTAAGTGGTCTCTACTAAAGCCTTTTTTCAAAAGATTGTTAAATTTTACATGCTTATTTTTTTACTCCACACATCCATTTTAGGATTAAGATAAAAAGCTAAAGATTTACCTATATAATTGTGCTTTATCATTCACAATAAAGATGATGGGCAGCAAATGGGAAGAATGTACACAGTAGCTCCACGAATGGCTAAAGTGTGCTAAACCTGAAAGAAGAGGTATTTATGAATTTTCAACCATCTTGTCCTCATTTTTCAAAGTTTGTTTGATTCCAAACAAGACGTAAGAAAGTGGTCAGATCACGTATGAACAGCAAAGAATGGGAACATCAGTGGAGAATGAATGCCACAAGGAGGCTCACTTTATTATGGACTGACTCAGGCAAAGTTTTTAAATAGACAAGGCGTATCTTTGCTGCCTGTCCCAGCCTCCTTCATGCTGTCACTTGGCCCCTCCTGTGGCACCATGCTACAAATCTCTGTAATTGTTGCTTTAATATGTTAGCAGCAGTGAAGCCAACTTCTGCAAGGATGAAAGCTGCTGAATTAACACCACCCTAAATCACTGAATTGTAAACATGTAGAAGTTCAGTAAGAGCAAAAACAGCAATGCTGATCCATAGACCTAGCTTAGGGAACAAGGCCATGAGCTTTAGAATAAAATGCCGTCCCCACAGCATCTTACCTTTATGACCACAGAGAAATATTTAAATCTTTCTGGTTCTCAATATCCTCATTTGTTGATTAGGGGTACTTAACTCACAGGGATGTTCAGATAATTTAATTAGAAAATACATAAAAATTGCCTAAGTTGCTTAGCATATAACATGCACTCAATAAATGCTAACAAGTGTTATTTGATTATCCTTCTCTTAATGCTATGATGTGTACATGTCTAACCCAGTGCCTACCACATAGTGAGTACCAAATAAATGCTAGTCGAATGTTAATGACATAGAAACTTAGTTCATTTGTTTAAAGTGCAACAAATTATTTTGTTTATTTATTTGAAGGAATAGTTCCTTTAGATGGTAATAACTTAACTCTTACTCATGGTCATTTATAGTGCATATTCTAGAAATATAGCTGAGCAGAGAAATTCCTTAAGATCAGGAGAGCTTTCCTTCACCTATCAGGTCCCAGTAGGAGCATTTGATCAGAAAGCAGAATCATTGTGGTTAGGAATGTGGGCTTTGGATTCAGAATGATTTGAACTCAAGTCCTGGCTCTATCACCTTTTAGCTATGTGACCTTAGGTAAGTCATTTAATATTTCTGAGCCTCAGGTCAGAACTCAATACAGACTTTTTTTTTTTTGGTGAGGAAGATTGGCCCTCAGCTAACATCTATTGCCAGTCTTCCTCTTTTCGCTTGAGGAAGATTGTCCATGAGCTAACATCTATGCCAATCTTCCTCTATTTTATATGTGGGACACCTCCACAGCATGACTTGATGAGTGGTGTGTAGGTCTGCGCCTGGGATCGAAACCAGTGAACACAGGGCCACTGAAGCACAGTGCACAAACTTAACCACTATGCCATGGTGCTGGCCCCTCAATACATGTTATTTTTATTGTTGTTATTAGTTAAGACACAATATTGTCTTTAACATCACCTTTAAAAATAGGGCACAGAAATTCTGTAGTAGAAGCAACACCCCCCAAAAAAATATATCCAATTGCAAGAAATGACTATCCAGAGTCTCAATAAACCCAAAAGAGTATATCTCAATTAAAGCACAGATATCAGGATTTATATGTTTACATCTTTGTGTTCATGCAGACACATCTCCTGAAACCCTTCACAAGGAGCATTGTAATATTGCACTTTTAAATCATGGTAAATGCATTCCTGATAATTACTATAGAGTAGAATTTGATCTAGAATCGTGAGGGCATTCTGAAAAGCAGTAAGACTCCTTTCAGACACTCCTAGTAACCTGAGATTCTTGTACAAATGTAGCAGAACATAATATTCCAACAAAAGCATATGCCAAAAGGACTCCATCATTCTGGTCTTTCTGCCTCGGCAAGGGTCAGAAGCTAACTGTACTTTAAAACACATACATTTTTAATTAAGTGGTCTGAAAGCCAAAGCCCTTTCTAAAAGACCTTAACTCAGTAACACTATGCAATAAATCTTAATGCTGTAGAATCTAGTATCTATCTGTGCTTTACAACAAACACTTACTGAATTTTTTTCTCACGAATCTCTGCAGTCTGCTTGCTTTTGTGTGAATGTTTTACTTTTCAAAGATATAAAATTGGAAGTGTTTTTCATAACTATATCTTTAGTGTTGATAGTTGCAAGATGTGTCACAACTAGGAATTATCCTCTCTTCCCTTAGCAAATAAAATCTGTAAATAGTAAGCATACGGAGTAAAATGATAAAGTTCTAATTTCAAACATTGTCACCCTATCAATTTAAGGAAAAGATGGCATCGACCATCATATTCTTTTTTTCCCGATGACCCAATGAAAATATTTTGGATCATATTCCTTGTTTTGTCTGAAAATATCATTGAAAGAAGACCCATCAATATATGTAGATGAGCACAGCACAGTGATTCAGTACACAGCTTGTTATTCATGATATGTCAGTGCCATCATTGAAGCGACTCTCCAACTTAATCAGTTCTTTAATTTCTGCAAGTTAAGTAGAAGTATAAGTTATTTCCACCTCACACACTGGAGAAACTAAACCACATAAAGGTTGTTTTCTACCTTCCAGAGCACTTGTTCTGTAGTACATCCTAAGACTGGAGACACATAAATGAATAAAGATATGATCCCTGCCCTAGAGATTTTCAGATGCTAGTGAAGGATACCTATTTGTAAACATATATAAACATGTAGTAGTAATGTGGAAAGTATTATGAGGGGGCTATGCTTCAAGTGCTATGGAACTCCAGAGGGGACAGCATTTTTTGCCTTGGATGAAAATTCTTGAAAGAAATGGGGAAAGGTGCATTATAGCAAAAGGGACAGGATAGTTAGATAAGTGAAAAATGAACTAAAATGAGTTTCAGGGAACTGTAAACTTTTTGGGAGGTGGCTGAAGTCAGGGCCAGTTTCAAAGGCATAGATCTGTATAGTTGCACATGGCCACTACTCAGAAAGGCCCCATACTTGATTTAATAATCTGTCATCACCATTTTGAAATTGTTAATAACTTTTTGAAAAGAGTTTTGCACTGGCCTTGCTAATTACATGCCTAGACCTGGCTGCAGTGAAGGGTGACTGTGGGGAAAGTATTGAAAACAGAAGCTGGAAATATGGTAGGCAAGGGTCCATTCATGAATGTTTCTGCATGGTCTGCCAAAGAGTTTGGAGTTTATCTTACAGATGATGAAGAATCACTGAAGAATTTTGAGCAGGGGAGAATATAGACAGAATCAGAGGAGGGGGTAAGGGTAGATGCTACTAGAAGAATATTAAAATATTGAAGTTGAGAGATAATGAAGATTTGAAGTAAGACAATGACTGTGGAAATGGACAAAAGGCTCTCCCCTAAGACTCACAGAGTTTGAGGCAAAATATAAAAAATGAGTGAATTTAATTATTGTGCATGTCTGGGTGTTCTGCTGATGAGGTAAGAATGTTTTGATGAACAATGAAATACGTAGATAAATAATTGATAAATCATTATGTATTTATTTCATTAAACATTTTCTTGCCTTCATCCCACCAAAATCACTACATATTACTATAATCATGATTTTCACATCATTTATGTTTTGTTGACAGCAATGTTAAACACAACAAGATGTCTTGAGTCATGGTAATTTCTAGCTAGTTTTTCATTCATTTTAAATTAGAGAAACTTCTCTCAGCTGAAATAGTAGAAAGTGGAATTGTCAATAAAATTCTTAATTCTTAAGTAATACTTAGATTCAAAAATGAACCGTTATAAGTTAGTCTTTCTTGTATAATGAAAACTAATTGATTTATAACAATCACTTATTACCTTAGGATTCTGTAGTCTAGCAGTTTAGGCTTGACTCAGCTCATGATAAAAAGGAACTGAAAAGTATAGCAGCCATTTTTTTCAACTAACCACAATCATGTTTTTCACATATCATGGACAAACACTGTAATGGCATTACATATGATAAAGCATCGGAATTACATAAAATATTAGAAAATTTTTAAATTTCATCACATAAACCTCCATGCCTTATATTGTGATTTTCATTATTTTAAATGCAATATTTAAATCCATAGAATATTTTATAATTCCTTCTTTCTAATTTTTCAATGCTAGCATATTATAATACAAATGAGTATAGCACTATGTTGTCTAATGTCTTCAAATTTCTTTTAATCAAGACTATACCTAAGTCTATGACCTAGAATGAACTATAGGTCATTCTATAGAATAGTCTCTATAGGAATTAACTTGGGCATTATTTTTAGGCCCATCTTTTTTTTTGTGGTTGTGCAAATATTTTTCTCTTTTTTCCAATGTGTTTATTTTTGGAATGTCACTTTTATTTCATATTTTCATGCAGTTCCTTTCAATACAGAGGAACCATTTTCTCTATTTTAAAATGTTTAATCCCTTTAAATATGAAGTAGTCAAATGTAGATCTTTTTTCTTTAAGCTCCTGTTAATATTATTACTAACAAGAAACAATTTCATACCAAATAACAGTGGAGAGAGAAAATTCAAAATTAGTTTCATTTTCCACTAAAGACCGTGAGTTCTTCTTTACTTAAGGATCCTCTGCTATTTCACTTAATCTTTTTAGTGCATTTTGTATTTTGGCTAATGTAAATGTAGTTATTTTAACAGCATTTAGTTAGCATCCCTTCATGTATCTAAGGATGGTTGTAAGGTCAAAAGTAATCTTTATTAAATTAAGATCTTCCATCTTTGGGCAGACGCAGAAGTTATTATATATAACCTCTCAATTTTTAAAAGAAAATGTCATTACTAACAACACAGTTGAAGCCATGCCTCCCAGTGTCAAACTCAATATATTCGAAATGTGTTCTGTACGTTGCACAAAAAAATGCTTTTATATTTTCAGCCAAAATTTTGCCTAGTACAAACTTTTTTTAAACCAAATTTATTAGTATCATTGACATCGGCTCACCCTCAACAATCTTCTAAACCCATGCTTAAAATTGAAAATGGTTTATTTTTTAGTGTTACAAAATCAAAATCTGTACTTTTTATATTAGATGTTATTTATTCAACATGAATTTTTTCCTGCTATAATCTGGTTGTACTGAATAAATTTTACTTTTTAAATTGCATATGATTATTTTCCTTTATAATCTATTAAATTAAAAGTCTGCTGTTCAATTTTCCATCCTAGATAGTGATCATTCATTCGTTTTTATCCATTTTATTGGTTTTGCCAAGAGATTTCAAAATAATATCTGATGAATCTAAAATTTTTGTTTTTTCTATAAATAGTGTGCACTATTATGCTTGCTAAATATTGGACACATTATTTTAAGAACATCATGACGGCGTTCTATATTCACTTGTACTTTTCTTTGTTGAACACTAATTATTGCTGTTTATTCAAACTTTTTCCCTTAGTTCCAGTAGTTGCATGTAAGCAAGTGCCATTTGGTGTTCTTTTAATTGTGAATCTAACTACCTTAGTGTCATCAATACCTTCGTTGACCTAAGTTGATCCTGAGGATTGGTTGTAAAACGCGCAACTAGGAGTGATGAAATACATTCTTTCTGAATGTAGAATACAAAATGCGTTTTCCACAGTTTATTTCTCCATTTGAAAAAATTTTGGTACAAAATGAAATACTAAACGTCCTGCTATGCTGATCCAATTGGGAAAAAATATAGCATTAATTAAAATTGGATTATGCTTTGCTAGAAATATTTTCATGCTGTCATAAAGATATGATAGCTATTTTCCATGATCATAATCCAATAAACACAGTAAAGATTCAGAGGTTTCATCTTTCAATTTTCTGGAGTTCATGAATGTAACTTTCTTCATCATCTAATGGGCTGACCAAAATTGCATTTGTTGCTTCTGAGTTGTGAATTTGATATGAATAATTTTATTTTTTCTTTTTCATTGTTTTGATCAGTAATTAAATTTCCAAATAGTAAAAAAAATTCAAGGATTTCATCTGACCAGACCAGTCCAAATTGAGGATTTGATGAGAATACTTTCTTTGCTCAAGTTTCTTGTTTTGATCAGGAATTAATTTCATATTAAATAAAGAATGTATAAAGTCCTGTCCTGTTAATGAATTTTATGGGGGTCATACTCAACAGAAGTCTGCTCACTTTTATTGTTTCTATTTTAAAAAATTAAACACACGATATCTTTCTGGTTTTTTTTTAATCTTTACTTCTTTTCTGTGTTCCATTTTCACATTGTCTGTTTTTATTATCTGAATGTTTTCTCATTTTAAGAATCTAACGGATTAAAAAATATAGTTGCATTCAAACGGTACTAAATTTGAGTATATTTTCAGCAAAGATGTAAATTAAAGTAAATATAAAAAACAAAATTAAAATATTTTTTGTTTTTCCTTACTTCTAAAATATTAAAAAATACTTTATTGAATTTAAAGGATAAAATTCAAATTATAATTAATGAGTATAAAAGTTATAAGTTAAAAGTTATTAAAATAAGTATGATACTTTAATTTTCTGAAATTCTAAATCTTATTAAATGATTTTATACAGTAAAACTATTTCTATTTCTAGTATTCTAATGTTCCTCTAATTGCCAGAATAAAGAACCAGCATCATGCTTGATTCACATAACATCTAGACCTACACATATAAATAGATAACAGTAATATGAATTTTTCAACAGTACAAAATTTTCTTCAGCCGATAAATGTGCATAGCATGGGAAATCATGAGTACATATCGAACCATGGATTGGAACATGAAGAGAAACAAGAAAAATGCATGTTCAGCACCACTAAGAAATGATAATTTGTTGTGCAAGAATCTATGACAGTTATGACATCTGAGAGTAAGGACATAACAAGTTAACTTACCTTTTTATTTATCAAATTACCTCTGCTTCCTAAATCTTCTTCATACTCCAAAGTAGTGCCCATTCTTAAGATTAGCACAGTCCAGAAACCTTCATGGCGTTTGAATGCAGTCATCGTTTGGTTCAAGGGCATAGGGTAAGGGACGTGGGGGAGAGTTTCCCTGGGGCCTGAATAATGTTAGCTGTAAGAGCAAATGTTTGGAGTTATTGGTCACACTATGCCAGGGCTGAGCACTGAATCTTGAGTGAATGGAAAGGTCCATATACTCTTTAATAAATTTTCTCTTGTATTTTGGATATGCAGGGTGCTCCAAAGCGTAGATCCTGACGTCTAAGACTAGTACAGATAAGCAAAGTAGGGAAAAGATATTCACAGGATACAAATGATAAAATTTCATTATGAATCAGACATGAACAGTGACAGACATGTTGGGAATGATTTCCAGATATCTGGTTTAAGTCCCTGGATGAATTGTGTTATGACTAATGAAAATATGGAATATAAAAGGTGGGACAGGTTTTATGCAAAGACAATGATTCCAATACTGGACATGTTGAAGAAGAGATGACTCTGTGATATCAGAATGGAATTAGCCAATATGCTGTGATGTTCATAAGATCTAGACTTTGATAACAGAAATATTTTAGCTACTTAGGGTCAGAAATTATAAATTTCTGACAAAATTTTAAATTCTGACAAATATGGTAGTCTTTCCCCCAGACTTTCTTACTCAAATATTAAATTAGAGGAATAACAGGAATAATACACTTAACAATATATGAATGTGGCAATATGCCATGAGAATCTGTGTATTGCAGTGAAAATAGCAGGAAACCTATATTCATCCAACTCTAAATATGAAAATATGCCTTCCTAATTTTTAGCTCTAAGACATTGGGCAACGCAATTAGCCTCTCTGAACCTCAGATTCTTCATCTGAAAAATGAAATTAATATATTACTTGCATCGGCTTAGATTCCTTTTGCTGGAAAGTAACAGAAAAATCTTAACCCAGGCAGCTTAAACAATATACTATGTATTATCTGACTTAAGAAGAAATCCAGTGATAGAGTGGTTCTAGGATTAGTTTATTCAATGGCTTATTGACACAATGAAAGACCAAGGTTCTTGCCAAGGTTTTACTCAGCCACTCCAAACATTTAAGTTTAGGTCTCCTCATGGGAGCAAGATAGCTACAGCATTTTCAGGAATCAGAAACAGACATAAAAATGTCCAGAAGAACAAGAACAAGAGGGTCTGTTTCTTGCATGTATCTGTTTTCTTTTTCTTTAATCATCAAGGAATGTTTTTCCCAGAGGCTCCCAAACAGACTTCCTCTCAGGTCTCATTGGTCAGAAATCTTGTGCCTATAACTAAAGCAGTTACTGGCCAGGAAAATGACATCACTAATCTTGACTAGACATTGTCATTTATCCCCTGGATTAGAAAAGGCATTGAATTCCTTTAAATATAAAACCTCAATGAGAAAAGTGATACCTAAACAAAAATTGGGATGCTGTTAGAGAGGAGGAAGGGGAAGGCTGGATTGCTGTTGGATATGTAATCATCAATGTCTGCTATAGTACCTCAGAACTTTTTTGGAGTATTAAATAAGGTAATATATTTTAAAGTGTTTGGTATACAATAGCAACCAAATTACTTTAAGACTTGTAATAGCAAAACTACATTTCATGAGAAAAGCGGCTAAAGATTTTTTTAGCATCATCATCCAAAATAATTACAGGAATAGCACCAGACCAGGTACAAAAAGGGTTTACACAATTGATCTCATTAAGCTTCAGTCTTGCTTTTTAGCTGTTCCCAATCTCTGGATGCTATGATGGAAAATAATATCCAACAAGCCAAATAAAAAATCAGCAAAGCCTGAGACCAATCTGTTGCATTTGACTGTGTGTCTTATGCAAGCCAGTAGTAATAGGCCACTGATGTATATAAGTGTGCACTAAGACCATTTTAGTATTGATGTATCTAAGGTTTTTTCCCTTCACTTACTGCTTGTTTGGGGAAAACACACTTAAACTCAATGTATTCAATTGATCAGAAAAAAGCATTTACTTGTTTTCTGCAATGGAACAAGAAAGCCACTGAGCTAAATTTCAATGATGTTCAGGTCATTTGAGTGTGCTGTGGCAGTTCATACAGGTCATAATGAGCAAAGTTATCCTTCCATAGCTGAGACTGGGAGAAAATCTTCCCGGAAGCTCTCTCCTGGATACATAATACATTATTCGTTTTCTTCGGCTCCTTGGATTATATCAGCACTAGAGAAGTAAGGAAAAAGGTAGATGACCCACAGATTTTCTGAGTTTTCTGTGTTGACTGATTTGAATGAGGGCAAAAGTTCAAAAAGCAAGAATCTTACAACTTCGACCTAATTCATCCCATCCAGTTTCCACATTAACAAAATTGAATGCAGAGAACTGGCTATATGACACTTGCACAAGTTTAGAGGTTTGGATTAGAAAGTAAGTATATATATTATACACTGTGGCTGACTTCTACACTCAGAGAATACAATCTCTCTTACAGGGTAGCCAAAAAATTCTGATCTGACTCCAGAAACAAAAGATGCCAAAACATCTGCTAAGCAGGAAGTTGCAAATACTAGAACTCAATGTTCTTTATACTTGAGAGAGGTTTATAACAACAAACATCTTTAACATCACTGTTGGTAAGCAAAAACAGTAAAAACGCTTGTAAAAACACTATCCATATACTGGCACTGAAACAACAGTCATCTCTAAGTCAAATAGGCAAAGTGGGATGACTTCTCCAAAGTATCCTGGGAAAATTCCAATGAAGTTTAGTTTTCTGGAAGGCAGTTCACTTTTGTGTTTTCCCACATTCTGGAAAAGTGAAAAATGTATAATGTCTCTGGGTGTGTCCACTTTGTTAAAATGAATGTTATTGTCCATAACCTCATCACACTGTGCTAGTGGAATTAATTTTAAAGTAGTACGGTTAAAGGTTAATAAATACCAGATACGAATCACATACATGCCTTAAAGATTCAATGAGATAATATAAGTTAGAATATCTAAAATAAACTTACTATATAGTATATGTTCAATATTTTTTTTTCTTCCTTTCTAAGGACACTTAAATTGGGAAGGGTTTATTTTACTCTATTATTAATAAGCATTTAACCACTGTGAGTGAACAAAAATTTAGAGGCTTATAATCTAAGATTTAAAGGGGTTACAAAACAAAAGTCAAGGCAATTCTTTGAAGACCAAAACGTGTATTTTTTTTCTCTACAGGTTTCCTGTTTACTTTCTTGCAACAGTAAAGGCATCTTCAGAGTTAATGACGCTAACCCAGACTTAGTCTTCCTTAGGAGGCAAAGTCCTTCCTTTTTGCTAACCTGGAATGTGTCAGGGGCCTTCCAAACCAACCATCATTAAAACTGAATTCACCTAGGAAAATTTAGAAACCCTAGGCTCCTCTGCTAGAGGGGAAGCTAGGCAGTGGACACACAGAAACATCTAATGAATCTGCTTTTCCAATCTAGGGAAATAAAGATTTGAAACATTTCTTATTTCCTCCATTTAATGCTTATTGTAAACTCCAGGAGACGAGAAGCTACTCTCAGATCAATTATTTGAGCTTGAAGGACTTTTGAGGATATGTGTGTCTTCTACTCTACAATATAAGAGGAGAAATTTCACGTTTGACCTTGAAGGCAGTACAAAATTGACCTCACCAACCACCCATACCCCTGGCAGGTACACCTTGAAATCACTGAGGTGACAAATAATTTCCAACATATCTGTTTAATTTATTGGCCTGCTTGTACTTCTCTTTTTATAGATTTATACAGAATATGCCACATTTAAAATTAATATTTTTGCACAGCTTGCATCATTCACACAGATGCCATGGTAAGAATAATTAAATATATTTTCAGTGGGTGGATTTCTTTCTCTATTTTTCCCTTCTCCTTCTGTGAAACATCTGCGGGTGATCCTTCTAAAAGAATAGGGCTAGCTAGTTCACAAACATAAGATGAAAGTCCTCTGTGCTGTATTGCATATGCTCAGCTGTATTACTTTTGTTTATTTGTAAAATATGCCACATGGTAATTGATTGACATGATGATTTGGGAGTAAAAAATAATGAAATCGGCGCAGCAAAGTAATTTGAGAATATAGGAATTATGACAATAGGACCAATCCCTTGTCAAGCCCGAATAGCATCCAAATTAACCAGGGGTCCACGGCTGCTAGTCTATCATTGCTTTTCAGTAGTACTACTTTCCGAAAAGCAATCCTGCAACCATTAATTACAGCTTTTAAGACTTTAGCATTCATTTTTACTCAGAGATGGAAAAATCTCCACTCATTACTGTTGTGTACGCAGTTCCTTACCATGTAGAAACACTTCATGATCCAGTTCAAGTCACACCTTTTCCAGGAAGCCTTCCCTGATTTCTTCAGCCTACATTACTTTTTTCTTTGAACACGTTTAACACTGATCACCTAGGCCTCATGTTATAATATAACCTCATGCCTTGTGGTATTGGCTTATACTGACTCGTGAATTGTTCAGTAGCTATTAATGCATATTTACCTTATCTCTCCACACATGGTGTAAGTAACTTAAGGATAAGATTCATATTATATGCTTCTTTGCGTCCCACAGCACCTAGCCCAGGACCATGCCTGTGGTGTTCTCTCAGTAAATTTGTGTTAAATGGATGTGGAATGAATCTCACATTCTCAGATGTAAAGATTGTTTAATTGTTCTCCTTTTTACCATCTAACTTTTCAGCTGATAACAAGGGTCTTATTTTGTAATAACTTTTCAATTTTTTCTCAGCAATAATGTGGGTACAGAGTCCATTTTTCAATTACGAGAACGTATTACCCATCTACTTGTCCACATGTTTTCTGGGATATTACCAAGAAGTGTTGATGCTGGAAAGCTTGGAACACATGTTTCTACAATATAAACTCAAATTTAATCTAAGGGGGGATATTTGTAATGATATCCACTGTGGTAGTTATGAACCAAAATAAAAAAATCTGTTCGTATCATTTGTTTTCTCTATTTTCTCCTGAAAATTTAGCAAAATACTATACAGGCTTACACAAATCAAAGACTTGCTCATCATCTGCCCTTCCTGTTTGTGCTCAATTTTAATGAACATGATTAGCCCCTATTTTCCCCTACATATTATTTCTAAACTGTAGAATTCTTGGGTTAGAATGGAGATGATCTATCCAAACTTTATTAGGAGTGCGTAACAAAAAATAGCAAGTCACCCGCTTTAGATTTCTTCAAAAGTGGTCCGCAGGCTCTATGCTGCATCCTCGTAGGCTAGAGTTTCATATAATGAGGTGTTTCAGAAATTTTAATTTTAAATGTGCTCCTTTGGAGCAGCTCTAATGCAGAAATAACTTAGTGAATTCAGTTCTATAGCAAATAGTGCTGGAATGAGTTCCCACAATATAAGAATTGGAAATCCACATGAAGGTAAAATACAAATTATTGTGACACATTTTCTTAACTGCGTTTGGATCTAGTTAATCTAGAAAAAATTGCCAGGGAACGGTGGAAGGGAATGTGGGGATCAGTTGTAAAAAACTTGATAGAGTAAGTTTTCCCTCTTTATTATTTTTACATTCCACAAAGGGAAATGCACTTCCAGTTTTTATATTCTCATATCTATTTTAAGATCTAAGGATGGGGGAGAAGGAGAACCATATATGTCAAGACCCTTTATACTACTAACTGTACATAGCCTATTAAAGTGCTCTAAACCTTCACTTTGATTTCTGCAGCCTATAGCTTATTCCTCAAACAAAGATCATGCTATTATCTAACTGAAAACATCCATGGTGAGAAAAGATAATCATCAATTTTGTCCGTTTTAATTTTGTTTGTGAATTTTTAAAAATGGTCTTAATTTAATCTAAGAAATATTATGTAAATACTAAACCAAAGTGGTGCTTTTGGACTAAGGAAAATGCATTTTTACAAAAATCAAAAATTATATCCAATATATCAGAGAATTTCAGAAAATAATTAACAATTAAAATTAGTAAATAAATTGGAAATTATCAATCACTCCATTCTCACCTTATGTATAACAAGGTCATTATCTTGCTATCAGGAAGGGTCGATAAAGGATATGGCTACAATTCCCTGAAATTCTGAAATTCTAAGATCTAATATTGAAATGTAAAGGAAAAGAGAAATGCAGAGTAAAACTAAGACACTTTTTAAATCCCCAGATAGTTGGGGCTAATAGACTTTATGTGCTTTTCGAGATGAATATAGAAAATACAATGTAGAGAGAAATACTAATTTTGTCACTTTTAAAGAAGTCACAAATTATGTACTATTTTTTAAGTAAATGAAGTAACTGAAATGTCTTACAACCGAGATGCTGGGAGACTGACAAAAAGATATATTTCAATATAAAAGTCAATGTAAGTATATGAAAACTGTTAAAAATGAATAATACACGAAGATATTAGCTCTTAGTAAATTTCATAGAAAAGTGTCTAAACAATAACCATTTGTTGGAAAATGGCATTCGAAACAAGAAAAAAATAGAAAGAAATCGCTAGTGCCACAACCATATTGAAAATTCCAAGAATGTCAAAGACCTAAAGTTTATTGAATGCATATGTCAGTGACTAAAATGAAGCTTAGGTTAGTCAAATTCGACTTCAGTACTGATGTAATATATTATAGAGCCGCACACAAAGATGCATGCACACATGCATCTACAAAATTATGAGTGGAAAATGAAAGTAACTGATGTTAGCCAGTTTACAAATGATTAATTAGACTGATATTGCCTATAGATTATCAAGTAATTATTGCCAAATCAGAATATTAACTATAAATCAATTAAAGATAATTGCAAAGAAACAGAACATGGAAACTTCTATACATACAAAGATGAAATCAACAGACACAAGGAAATCACACTTAGAGCAAAAGCAAAACTTAAATAAACTAAAACTAAGCAAACTTTTGGAGCTGGAAGTATCTATTATAAATAATAACTTGCACTTTTTCAGTTTGTTAAATTTTCAAAGTCCTTTCTAAAGCTCTCATATACTTGATTTTCACAAGAACCCTGTGTAATAGGCAGAGTTGGAATCATTATATTTGTTGACATAATTTATATACAGAAAAATAAAAAAACTTACTTAACAAATTTACAATAAAAAGTACAATATAAATGTAATAAAAATTTGGAAAACAGATGATCACAGGTTATAAAAATAATATTTCACAAGACCACATTAGAAGGAGCACTATGAAATGATGGCAAACCACGGTAGCACGTTGTAGATGGAGTAAGATAAAACTAAGTTTGGATTCTGCCTCTGCTGCTTACTTTCTGTGTGACCTTGGAGAATCTACTTAACTTTCTGAACCTCAGCTACTTTATTTATAGAGATAATAATCACTATACCTCGCCTGGTGCCTGAGATCTAGTAGAGGCTCAATAAAAGATAGTTATTATTATCATCCACCTGAAAAAGTCCTTCATCTTTAAAACCTGCCTCTTCTGGGAACTTTTTTCTGACTTGTCCTCCACACAAAATTATGTGTTCCTTCTTGTCTCTCCCATAACACCCTGCTATTCCTCTATTATCAGACTTATCATTGCTTTATATTCATCAGTTCTTTTGGTCTGTTTTCTTCACTAAGACTGATCTTTTGAGATCAGGGATTTTGTTGTGGTTCATTTATATCTCCAGTATATAGCACAGTGCTTGCCGCAAGGTAGATGGTCAATAAACATTCATTAAAAGAAAACACAGTGACTATTCTCAACAACTTCAAAGATATGTTTAAGTGCATTTGGGACCTTGGCGTAGTACTCTGGGCTATATGCCGTTAAGTCACAAAAATTTAGGAGTACATCAACAACAACAGAAAACATTAATATTAAAAGTGTTATCTGTATACCTAAAGTTGCAGGGAATTTTAAGTGCCTAGCAACTGACCCTACACATAATTTATACTCAAGAAATGTTTGTAGTCCTATTATTTTCAAATAAACTGTATTAAATTAAACAATTAAAATTAAATTAAAAAACAAAAGAAGTGTTTGTAGTAATAATGAAAGATACAAATAAGAACCTCTAAGCAAAGACTCCAAAGAGGGTGCTTGCATTCTTAACACTCTGATACATCGCTGAGGTACAATGTTGTGAGGATGTAGGGAGTTAATGTATGGAAAGCAATTTAACACAATGCCTGAATCGTATTCAAGTTTCAATAAACGTTTATGGAGAGAGCGAGAGTGAGAATGAGAAAGAGAGAATGAGAGAAAGAAAGAAAGAAAGAAGGAAAGACAGAAGGAAGGAAGGAAGGAGGGAAAGAGAAGGAGGAGGAAATTTTTTCAAAGAAATTTTAAGAGAAAGTGAAAGTACTTCGTTATTTTGAGGAATCATCATGGTTACTGTTATGAATGTCATTTCATTGAAGAAGGGCTTTTGAATTGAAGAAGAAATTAAAAAATAACCCTCATTTCTTGTCAATTAGTTGCAGTGAAGGAAAAACTGCAGTTTTATAGTGGTTAAAAGTTGACAGATGACCCAATTCAACTGTGAAAGCAAATATTTGAACACTTGGGAAAACCTTTTAAACAATTATCTGAAAAAAAGACATCAATCTCGAGTGTTTATGTACTGTTTTTTGAGAGCTATAATTATTTAATTCATATTTTTAGCCTTCTTTATTGTTCATATCTTCAGAGGAAGCATTCGGTGCCATTATGAGCAAGAGAGCCTTTCTGAAGACATCGAGGATAGGCTGACTTTTGAACCCCACCCTAGCTTAGCATTTATTTTTGCATACTCTACTGTACACTCTAGGATGCACAAAGAGCAGAAAGCTAAGAAATCCTACAAAATGGAAACTGCATTCTAGTAAATATGCAAAAGCTGAGATGGTCATTAAAAATACTTTTCAGTAGTCAGTAAAAATCAAGTTAAGTACCTTTTGGTTATGGGGCATTCATCCTTTTTCATGAAGTGCAGAACTGCAATTAGCCACTTCTCTGTGTAATTCTGTAGATGTCCAAAACAGTAAAACCATTAGAATGGGCCCAGATCGTTGGACTGACTTCTCCTTTCCTTATATCTTTACTCAAAACAGTTATTTAAACTAATTCAAAAACCATTTGCATAGCATCTTTAACTCTTTCCTAGGTTTATCTTGGTTGACTCTCTGCAAGATACTACAGTGTGCTAAGCATTGTGTGACAAAGAAAGTGGTAGCTTGGTTTTTGGAAGGAAAATTGTTGAGACTCCTAATTCATAAAGTACTCTCACATCTCCTTAGAGGTCTAATGGGGTTTGATCCTTCGTTTGCTTTGATATGTAAATGGAGATATTGCTTTCTCCCAGGGGACCCTGGATATCTGCCAAAGCACATAATGGTAAGATACCTTTCAGGATAGAAGCTGAGCTGTCTAGAATGGCAGAGACAGCAAAGTTTGTGTTTGGGCTTCACAGTAAAATACCTTTGTTAATAGTTTTTACTTCCAACATAAATGTTTATATATTTACTCAGCTTAGTCATCTTACTTAGCCAATAGTTAGAAAACAACAGTTTTACTGTTCTTTTTTCTGGAGATGTGTTACTAAACTTATAGCCTGCCTTTGAAGATGCTATTTATGCTTCCTTTGACGTACTCCATAAAAATACTTATTCTTTAAATAATATTTATCATGGCGGGAAGTTGGAATATAGTTTCAGCTACTTATTTCAATGAAGAAAACAACTACTAGAATGTTAAAATTGCTATTCTATAGGGAGAAAGGATAATTTCCACTTTAGATATCATTTACATCACATTTGGAAGGAAAAGCGAGGCTGAAAACCTAAGCTGAACCTCTATCCTTTAGTCATATTTATCTTTTATCTCTTGACTTCCTTTGTGGTTCTTCCTGCTTATATAATATAAATCTATAAAATAAAAGTAAATAATTCTAGTGATTTTTGTTAATGTTTTACATCATCGATATCTCCTCTAAATTGATAGTTCTTGTTCCATTCTTGATTCTGGAGTATTTAATTAATGATTCCTAGCATATGTTGTAAACTATAGTATTAGTGCTAACCTTTCGTATGAAAGCTGACATTATATTTAAAATCCATGCCAATTCTGTAATTAAAGTGTAGTTATCCAGTTTAACAGCATGAAACTAGATAATGATAGATTCATTTGTAGAGATGTTTCTTGTAAATGACATCAAATATCACACAATATTAAGATCAAGATTCTTAAAATATCATTAATTCAGAATGAAAATAAATTTAATAATAACAGTTTTATTTGGCAATAGTAGAACTATACACATAGCTTGATGGAATGAAAAATAAAGTTATCTATTAATTTCTTCTCCCTCCCTTCCAGCTTTCTTTCCTTGTTTCTTTCTTTCTCTCTTTCTTTATTCTTTTTTTTCATTCCTTCCTTCCTCCTTTCTTTTTTTGCTTCCTTTTTCTCTACCATTCTTTTTTTACTCTATATTTCTATTAATTCTGTATATCTAGGCCATTTTTTCCTTCTATAGTCACCCCTTTTCAATCTTGTGGATTTTGATCTTTCTCCCTATTATTTGACTTACAAAATTTCTTTACTGAAATTCTAACATACTCACAGACTTTCTCACACACTAAAGTTTATCAACTCATGAAGTAAGAAAGATAACAATAGCAATAACATTTGCCTTCCCAATCTTTGAGTGATTCTTTCTGATGGGAAGCCTCCTATACCGGAAAAAGTGCTGAGTTTTATATTTGAAAGGTTCCAGCTTCCCAACTGTAGTTTGGTGATTCCTGGACAAAGTAAATTTTGCTTACAACATCTTGAAGAAAGAAATACCTCTTTCTGGTTGAGCACACGCACATTATTAAATTCAGAAACAAGTGATGTGAAGACCATTTCTCTTCTTTCATTGCTCTTTATTTCTTAAGAAAATTTTTATTTAAAAAAACTGAAATCAAGAAAACATATATCAAATCCTTTAAAATCCCCTCCAAAATAATGTGTATAAATACACATGTGTAAATAAGTAAATACACATTAAATAAATATAGTAAATATAAATGCATTGGCTAGTTCAAAATTATAGTGAATATTCACTTATAAAATGCATTTTAATAGTTTTTTGCAAACTAATAATGCAGTCTCTACACTTGGAAATACACAGGGAGATGGCTCTAGCTCTGGACATTTATAAGCAAAGAAAAAGTAAGAGAAAAATGCAGAGGCCTGAAAAATCACAAAAGGAAATTAATTTACTTGGGATTATTATGATTATTTTAACTACCTTTTCCATCCTTCATTCAACAAGATCCAGTTTCAGTTTCACCAATAAAACTGCTTTTGAAGTGTGATTGAAAAGAACGGTGCTAGTTTATTTTCTAGGAAGAAAGGACTCAGTATATAAAATTAGAAATTATTAAAAAGAAAAATTAAAGTAATGAAGTAGGAACATATAAGCACTAAGAGATTAAAGCAGTTCTCCCTGGGTGCAGCTGGCATCCAGAAACATCTGCAAATTTGGACACAGTGGCCATTTTCACAGACAGAACATTCTCAATGGATTATTTTTATTTATTACTTTTTTAAAAACAAATTTATCCCCTTGTGGGTTTGTTGAACGCCACATTATTTTGAAAAACTCAATAGTCTAAGATTGTTAATGGATAATTTAATCATTTGATCTCTATTAATCTATGTTAGAGACATCCACATGCTGATTTTCAAAAGAAAACATTTCAACAAAAATTCTCATATTTTTCAAACAACTACTTATTTTAACCAACTAAGTTTCTCATTAGAAATGTTGCAAACATCAACAAAATAAACCAGTTAAATACGTAAAACAAAATTCCAAAAAATTAATGGGCAAAAACGAGTCCTTACCTGTCAGTAACTATCACTGTTATACACTAGTATCAAAAAACTTGTACCCTGGTCCCAGTCACTGGACCCTGGGATACTTTGTTGTGGTGAAAATGCCATAAGAACAAGGGAAGTACCTCCATGACAGAAGGAGTTGACGCAATAGTGAAAATGAATAGTCAAGGAAACCTCAAAAACGAAAGCCTATACCGTTTGTTATGCATTTACCAAAAGTGAAGGTGTCTTTTAGGCGGTACCCTGGGGTGCTCTAAATTCTTCTAAAAATATGTAACATTTCAATATCCCATTAACACTCTGCATTTCTATTTCCCACCTCCCAGGATTTAACAAAACTCTTTTGGATGACTTCCATATTTTGCACACTGGATTCATCTTTATTGAAATTGGGTTCCACCACACTATTTCCAATCATACTTCTAATATTTGCTCCTTTCAGTAAATTTCTAGTGACTCTTTTTCCACTTCTCCCCAGTTATGCCTCACTCTGTAAGTAGTGCTAGTAAATGGCTACTTACATAGTATTCATTAATTTAATAAATTCATTCAACAAATATTTATTGAGTGGCAACTATGTTAAGCATTGAAGCTTTGGTTAAGTATTTATTCAAAGTACTATACAAGGGTTCTCAGATCTTTGGAAAGTGATCAGAATATACTATCTCAGTATTTTGACATGATTTCACTATGAGTTGTGCAACAGTAAAGAAATCTCCTGGGACTCAGGTTTATTATCTATATAACATAGATTAAAGTGGTTGAAAAAGCACAGTGCTTTTGAAAAGCAGACAGTCATACAATAATGGGTCATAAAATCACTTTAAGAAGGCATTATTGACATTTTTTAATGAAATAGAGTAGAAAATGGCACAGCATGTTTTAAGATTATACAGGCTTGTGAAACCTATATATGCATGTTTATATTGTATAGTGGGTGTGTATATGTACATATTGTAGTGAGCAATGGTGTAAAATATATTTTCCTAAGGTAAGTCATGGTAAAAATCTTTCACAGCCCCTAAACTAGGAGACTGGGTGGATCTAGTTTATTAAATATTCTGTGAATTTTCTATTTGATATTTCATTCAAGTGGGCCTTCTAGAAGCATTGTGCTTTTTATCTGGGTCAAAGTATGACATTTTAAATATTGCAGGTGATCAAAAAAACAATGACTATGGAGAATTCATCTTTAGTTGATTAAATATTATTGATACATTTTATTTCTTAATAGAAAGGAAAATTCTGAGGAAATGGGACTGAGCCTGGCTGGAGTAATGGAGGAAAAAGAATTAAGAAAGATTTTGAACATGAGGCATTGCATTAAGAGACTGGACTTAGCTGAGGCACCACAGTGGTGTAGTGATATGGAGGACTTAGCAGCCACAGGCAGCAAGAGATACCTGAGAAGGCTGGAGTCAATTTGAATGCTTGCAGCTTCCAGGGGGAAAGCTTGGGTGGTAACTTGTGGCAAATATCGATCATTTCCAGGCCTCAGTGTGGTAGTGGCTACCCGTCTTCCTACTTAGGCCTGTGACAGGCAGCTTTGAGGATAGCAGCACATTGTTCTGGCATGCGTAGCCAGAGCCAGTGTAGGCAATAGGGACCTTATCTTCTCAATACTGGGATTCTGTGTTGTGATTAAGGGTTTCTGATTCTGATCACTGAGGTGCAGGAACACAAAAGATAGATGCCATTGTTTCAACCCCAACTGACTAAAGCAACATCCAGCAGATTTAAAGAAGCTCTACCTGTTTTTTGGACTTTCAAAACAACTTTGTGGGGCCAGCCCAGTGGCACAGTGGTTAAGTTTGCACGTTCTGCTTCGGTGGCCCAGGATTCACCGGTTCAGACCCCAGGTGCAGACATGGCACCACTTGGCAAGCCATGCTGTGGCAGGTGTCAAACATAAAAAGTGGAGGAAAATGGGCATGGATGTTAGCTCAGGGCCAGTATTCCTCAGCAAAAAGAGGAGGATTGACAGCAGATGTTAGCTCAGGGCTAACCTTCCTCAAAAAAAAAAAAAAAACAACTTTGTATGTAGGGAAATTTACAAATCCACCACACATGCTCTGGAAAAGACACAGGCTCATAAAGGACCTGAGAAGATGTTAAGCTTTCACCTCAGGCTGATCCTTGGCACAGTGACACTCTACGACAACAACAATAACAACACAGACAGCAACAACAACAAAATAATAAAAACAGCAAATTCTGAGGAAAGAGAAGATTCTGATTCCCAGAGTTAACACACTGTAAGATTCAAATGCTCAGTGTTCAACAAAAAATTATAAGGCTTACAAAGAGAAAGAAAAGCATGGTCAAAGTAAATTGACAGAAAATATATCTGAGGAAGCCAAGTCATTGGAGTTACAGAACAAAATTTTAAAACAACTGCCTAAAAGATGCTTAAAGAGCTAAAGGAAAACATGGGAAAAGACAGGAAAATGCATGAAAAAATGAAAATACCCATAAAGAGAAAGACATTATAAAAAGAAATCATAAAGAAATTTTGGAGCTGAAAGGCATACTGAAATGAAATTACTGAAGTGAAAATTACACTAGAGGGGCTCAAAAGGAGATTTAAGCAAATAGAAGAGAGAAATAAACCTGAAGACAGGACAATTGAAATCATTGAGTCTGAAGTACAAAAGAATAAAAGAATAAAGAAAAGTGAACAGAGCCTAAGGAAGTTTTGGTACACCATAAGTAGACCAATATACACATTGTAAACATATCTGAAGGAGAAGAAAGATAAAAGTGCAGAAAGAAAATTTCAAAAAATAATGGTTGAAAACTGAAAATTTGTTGATATACTTGAATCTACAAATCAAAGAAGCTGAGTAAACTCCAAATAGAATAAACCCAAGGATACTCACATGAATAAATATTATAATCAAGCTGTCAAAAGACAAGAACAAAGAAAGAATCTTGAAATTGGTAAGAGAGAAGCAATTGATTACCTACAAGTCCTCCTTAATAAGATTATGAGCCAATTTCCTGTTAGAAACCTTGGGGGCAACAAAGCAGTAAGTTGATATATTCAAAGTGTTGAAAGAAAAAAACCCTGTCAATTGAGAATTCTATATCTGGCAAAACTGTCCTTAACAATGAGGGAAAAATAAAAATATTCCCAGATTTAAAAAAAAAGCAGGGAGAGTTTGTTAACACTAGAACTGGCCTGCAAAAAATGCTAAAGTAGTCTCTTAGTTTGAAATGAAAGGACACTAGACAGTAACTTGAAGCTATATAAAGAAATAAAGATTTCCAATAGAGGTAAATACATGGACGATTGTTACATAGAGTTGTGATTTTGGTTTATCAGTCCAATTTCCATTGTTCACAGAATTTAAAAGGAAAATGTATAATAAATGTTTACTTATTTATTTATACAAAATGTATAAAGATTTAATCTGTAATATTAACAACAAAAAATGGGCAAAAAGCTATATAGAGGCATAGTTTTTATATGATTTTGAAGTTAAGTTGGTATAAATTCAAATTTTATTGGTATAATTTTAAGATATTAAATGTAATCCCTTTGGTAACCACAGAGAAAATATCTATAAAAGGGGGAAAGAGAAGGGAATCAAATGTTTCATTACAAAATAAAGGTAACTAAACACAAAAGAATGTAGTAATGGAGGAAGTGAGAGACAAAAAAGCTATAAGACATACAGATAACAAACAGTAAAATGGCAGAAGTTTCTCCTTACCAATAATTTCTTCAGATATAAATGGACAAAACTCTCTATTGAAAAGACAGAGGTTAACAGAATTGATTACCAAACTTGATCCAAGTAGATGCTTCTACAAGAGAGTCACTTTAGATCCAAAATCACAAATAAGTTGAAAAGGAAAGGATGCAAAAAGATATTCCATGCCAATAGTAATGATAAAGAGAGGTTGAGTGATTATGTAATATTAGATAAAATTGTTACAAGAGACAATGAAGACAATTATATTTTGGTAAATGGGTCAATACAGGAAGAGTATGTAACAATTTATAACCTTTTACATATCTAAAAAGACATCATCAAAATATATAGAGCAAAATTTGTCAGAATGAAAGGTGAAATAGTTCTACAATAATAGTTGGAAACTTCAATTTCCCACTTTCAATAAGACCAACCATTCAGAAGATGAGTAAGGAAATAAAGGACTTAATCAATACAATAAACCAACTACATCTAACAGATATATACAGAACACTCTACCTAATAACAGCAGAATATACATTGTTCTCAAATGTACATAAAGATTATTGTTTGACCACAAAACAAGTCTCAATATATTTTTAAAGATGGGTACCATATAAGGTATCATCTCTTACTACACCGGGGGTGAAGTTAGAAATGAATAACAGAAGGAAAACTGAAAAATTCAAGAATATGTGGAAATTAAACAACATACTCTTAAACAATGAGTGGGTCAAAGAATAAATCACAAGGGAGATTAGAAAACACTCAGAGATAAAAGAAATAAAAATAAAACATGCCAAAATGTACGGGATCATAAAAAGCAGTGTTCAGAAAGAAATAGTTAGTTGTAAGCACTGATTTAAAAAAAGAAAAATCTCAAATCAATAGACTTTATACTTTATGGAAATATAAAAGTAAGAGCAAGTTAAATTCAGAACTAGCATAAAAAGGAAATCAATATTAGAGAAGAGATAAACAAAATAGAGAATAGAAAAAGAATTGATAAAATAAATGAAACCAACATTTGTTTTTTTGAAAAGATCAACAAAATTAACAAAACTTTAGCTATATTAACAAAGAAAAAAATGAGAAGAAAATAACTAAAGCAGAAATAAAAGTGGGGACATTACTTAGCTTGCAAAGATAAGAGGGATTATAAGAGAATAGTATGAATAATTGTATGCTAACAAATTAGATAATCTAGAAGAAACAGACAAATTCATTGAAACACACAGATTACCTTAACTGACTCAAGAAAAAACAGAAAATCTCAATAGACCTTTAACAAGTAAAGAGAATGAATGAGTAATGAAAAACATCCAACAGTATAAAGTCTTGGGCAAAATGGCTTCTCCAGTGAATTCTACCAAACATGTAGAAATAATTAATACTAATATTTGTGAAAGTTGTCCTAAATATTGAAGAGGAGGGAACACTTTGTAACTCATTTCATGAGGCCAGCACCACAGTGATACCAAAGACAGATAAAGAAATCTCAAGAAAAGAAAATTGCACACAAATCTCCTTTATGAATATTCAAAATATCAACAAAATACTTGCAAATAGAATCCACAGAATATTAAAAGGCTTATTCTCCATGACCAAATGAGATTTATCCCAGAAATAAAGGGTAGTTCAACATAAAAAAAATCAATGTAATACATCACATTAATAGAACAAAGAAAAAAATGCACATGATCATTTCAATTGATGCAGAAAATGTATTTGACAAAGTCCAACAACTTTTCATAATAAAAACTCAAAAAATTGAGAGCAGAGAGAAAATTCCTCAAGGTGAAAAAAGGTATTAATGAAAAACCTACTGTTAACATTAAAGTCAATGGTGAAGGCTAAAGGCTTTCCCTCTAAGATCAGAAACAAGATAAGGGTGCCCCCTTTCCATACTGCTATTCAACATTGTACTGGAAGTCTATCTAGGGCTATGGAACAAGAAAAATAAGTAAAAAGCATGCAAATTGGAAAGGAAGAGATAAAACTATCTCTATCTGCATATGGCATCATCCTATATGTAGAAAATCACAAAGAAGACACACAAAATCTACTGACTACTTAATTCAGCAAAGTTTTTGCATACAAGATCAGCACACAAAAATCAGTTATGTTTCTATATACCAACAACGAACAATCCAAAAATGACTAAAATAAATAGAAACTGAAAAATAAAAAAATTCCACCCTTAGTGAATCAAGGAAATTGTTAAATGCTCAAACCATAAATTATGAATTCCCTAATGATTGCTGGTAAATCTATGCTGAAACAAAGCATGCTGAGCACTGACTCAGTCACTCATTCATTCACTCAAAAATATGTATTGAGTATCTACTTTACACCAGGCACTGTGATAGGGGCTAAGAAAACAATGATGAGCAAAAAACTGACCCTGTTAATATCATCAAGAAACGCACCTTCTTGGACCTTGAAGAGGAAACACAAATTTTTGCCAACTTCAATATCCATCATCCTGAAAGGAATATATAAATATTCTTTATTCGAGTGATTGTATTTAAACGTATGGGTAGGACACAGGAAATACAGAATATTTGCATACAAACTAAAAATATAAAGGAGTAAAGAAGCATAAGAAAATAAGCATAGGAAGAACACACTTTGTAAGAGAACCTGCCCAAGGAAATGGAAGAATTTTGACCAACAGTTCTTCATAGTCTCAAAGAAATTATAGATATCATAGTCTCCCTAAAAATAAGCCTCCAAAAGAGGCTTAAAATATTATCCAAAAATAGAAGGGAAATAACAGCAATTTGGCAGAGTTTAAGAAATAAAAATGTAAGATGAATAAAGCCACGAAAACTATGATTGAAAACACAAAAATATGGTGGATTGGTTTAAGTAAATATTAGAAATTGAAAATCAATAAATGAACATATATGAGTTATCATAGAGTTAGTAAATAAAGAACATGTACAAGACAGATCCAGTACATGCATAGTTGGGAGAAGATGTCACTAGTATTTAATATGAGCCTACCATAGACGTATCATTATTCAAATGATGAAATCAAGCCTCAGTTATACCAGTTGTCTAAGGTTCTACCGCTAATACTTGTCAGAGGCAAGGGTAAAATACAAAGCTGTCTAGTTTCAAAGGTCATCATCTTTTCTCTGTACCACACTGCCTTCTATACTTGGAGGGGGCTCCTAAGTTTTAAACAGCTCATCTGGCCAGAGGCTAAATGGCTCAGGTAGTTTTGATCTGCATATGGAAAGGATAAAGGTAAAGATAGAAAAGTGAGAATAATCAAAGAAGACCAGGTTTGCTAAAAGTCTTTTTAGCTTTTTTCCTGGGTGCAAATGGACCCAAATAAGCTAACAGTGCTCTCTACCCTAAGTGTCAGAATAGCCTCTTAAGGAACCTGCATGTTGTCTTAGTATTGAGATTCCTGTAGCTGCTGCCAAGGAACGTTTGGAGTGGGTGAATTTTATGAACTGAGAAGCTCTCTGAATTTTTCATCTTTGCAAGTCCTTAATGTATAAAATTCTTAAGACTATTCAAAAGTGTCTATATGTATTTAACCATAGTTTATTAACTCAAGCTTATATAACACAAATTGGGCCCTTTTGGCCTTTTACTGAAACTACTCACTGAACCTTTCTACCCCAAAGAAATGGTGAGCACTCCAGACAATGCTACTGTTTGAAAATTCAAATTTTTGGCTTTCAATAAGCATAGCACTGCCCTTTTGTGACCTCATCCCCTGCCTGCTTCTGCTGATGCTTCCATTTACCCTCTCAGTCACAATGAAAACTAGCAATAGATAGAGAAGTGCATTAGCACGTAAATGCCTATTTCCTCCATATGTAATCAGAAGAACTGAAAAGAGCTGAAAGGGAAAGAACAAGTGGGCAGCTGGGAGAGAATTTGGTTGTGAAATACACTAAGATGTTTCTATTAATGGGGCTTTACAACACTTATTCTTTCTAAAAGAGGGGATTCTTTTCTCCAAAAGGAGAAAATATCACTTTATTGCTGTTCTTACACTCTTGGTGTCTCTGAGTTGCTACCTGACCTGGCAAGGTAAGCTAAGTTCTGGAGAAATATTTGAGATAAAGGGTTAGAAATGCAGACAAACCATAATTGGTATCAAGGGTAGAAGTTTTTATTCCACAAAACCTATACCAATTCCCTTTAGTATCTAACATCACACAGTGTTTTACAATTTATTAAATTCTTCACAAAGCATCTTCATAGGTATTATTTCATTTAATCTTGAGTAAAATACTATTTAATGAATATAGATTTGTATTATTACATAGATACAGTTTTAAAACATGTTATTTTAGCAGTTGATCCCAGTGTTTCTCCACCAGATAGAACTATGTTTACTTAGGAAAATACCTTGATAGGCATGTTTAGTGGTAGAAAGTGAAGCTCTGAAGAGAAAGATAGAAAAATAAGCCATTTATTTTTCTTAAGAAATCAACCATATTTTGAGGGCAGAGCACAAGAGAGGGAGGGAGTCAGTGAAGACAGAGCTGAGCCTGGGCAATAACACCAGATATTGAGCCTAAGGAAAAATTAAAATATCCAGTGAGAAACTGCTTTGACTGGAATAATGAAAGATTTGGTAGAAATGGGACTATCTTCAATTCAATTTTAAGTTGCTTGCTATGCTTTAGTAAATATGCTCCTCCCTCCCACAGATTGTGTAAGCTTGTTTTAGGGAGCAAAGGAACTAAGGTACAGTCTAGCATGGGGCTACTTTGCACAGAAAAGGGACAGCACACTTATAAAAGTGAGATGGTCTGGAAATTGAACAAATTCAGTAGAAGCAGGAATTCAGAGGCAGGGATGACTAAAAAGAAACAAGAAGCATGGGAGGACCTGGAGCTATTGGAAAAAATAATGGGACGCCTGTATGAAAGTTTGACTCAATGTCATCCAAGTTTAGTGGAAATATTTACCACAACTGTTACACTTATATATGAGAAAATTAAGATTAGTGAGTTTAATCAATGTGTCTGTGGGGGACTGGAATTGGCCACCCCAAGATATGTCTCTTTTGCATGAGGATTATTTTGGACTGGTTACTTTTGAGAACTGCAGACAGGAAAGAAACTCTGAAAAGCACACTTTACTTACCCTTTGTTAAGAGATATTTACATTTGTAAGGGAAATCTCCATCTGTAAAGGAGTCTCCCTCTCTGTACCAGTAAGAAGGGCCATGACCTTATCTCTAGAAACTCTTATCAATGCTGAAGGCAAGGACTTAAATCTGCATCTTGTTTACTGTACTTGTCTGGTAACCTCCTGTAACTGACTCCCCCTGCCCCCAATATTCTCCTTTGTCTTTAGCTGAAGATGATGTTTAAGGTGGTGGCTTCAGCCATTTTGGTGAGTTGCTCAATTTGCCTGAGCCTCTCCCATGTATACATGTTATAAAGCTTTGTTTAATTTTCTCCTGTTATTCTGTCTCATGTGAATTTAATTCATTCTCTGGCCAGAAGAACCCACAGTGGGTAGAGGAAATGTCTTCCTCCCATACGTGTCTAAGGTTACACAGGGAATAAGAAGTGCTACTCATACCTGAACCAAGGTCTGTCTGATTCTGTGTCTCATTTTTGTTAGATGGTAGTAGAATATTCCATATAATAGAGTGATTAAGTACACCATATTAAAAAGACCTGTGTGTCCTTATTCATCTCATAGTTTCTTGTTTGTAGAATAGATCAGAAAATGCCAAAACATAATGAGAAAAACTGAGACAACAAATCTAGTGGTAGATTAAATTAAAATAATTTGGAAAGAAGAGAAGTTTAAAGCAAGCTGGGGTGGCTATACTTATATCAAACAAAATAGGCTTTAAGACAAAGACTGTAATAAGAGACAAAAAAGGTCAGTACATAATGATAAAGCCATCAATCCAACAAGAGGATATGACATCTGTAAATATTTATGAACCCAACACAGGAGCACCCAAATATAGAAAGCAAATATTAACAGACCTAAAGGGAGGAAAAGATAGCAATGCAATAATAGTAGGGGACTTTAATACTCTACTTTCATTAAAGGATAGATCTTGCAAAGAGAAAACCAATACAAACATAAGCAACCCATTAGAACAGATGGACTTAGACACATAAAGAATGCTCTATTTGAAAAGCAAAAATGACATGTTCTTCTCAAGCAAACATGGAACATTCTCTAGGAGAGATCATATATTAGGCCACAAAACAATTGTTAATAAATTGATGAATATTGAAATCATATCAAGCATCTTTTCCAACCACAATGATGTGAAACTGCAAATCAATTACAAGGAGAAAACTGGAAAATTCATAAATACATGGAGATTAAACAGTATGATACTGAACAACCACTGAGTCAAACAAAAAGTCAAAAGAGAAATAAAAAAAAAAAAAAAAACATTGAGACAAATGAAAATGGAAACGCCACATACCAAAACTGCCAGGACACAGCAAGAGTAGTTCTAAGAAGAAGGTTTACAGTGAGAATGCCTCCCTTAAGAAACAAGAAAGATCTCAAATAAACAACCTAGCTTTACACCTCAAGGAACTAGAAAAAGAAGAAGAAACTAAGCCCAAAATTAGTAGAAGGAAGGGAATAACAAAGTTCAGAGCAGAAATAAATGAAATAGAGACTAAAAAGATAATAGAAAAGATGAATGAGCATAAGAACTGATTCCTGGAAAGATAAACAAAATACACAAACCTTAAGATAGACCTACTAAGAAAAAATCAGAAATGAAAGAGAAAACATTATGGCTGATACCATAGAAATACAAAGGTCACATGAGACTACTATGAACAATCACATGCCAATAAATTAGACAACCCAGAAAAAATGGATAAACTCCTAATACATGAAACCTATCAAGACTGAATCATGAAGAAATAAAAAATCTGAACAGACAATTATGAGGAAGGAGATTTAATTAGTAATCAAAAAACTCCCAACAAATGAAGTCCAAGACCAGATGGTTTCACTGGTGAATTCTACCGAACATTTAAAGAATTAATACTAATTCTTGTCAAACTCTTCTAAAAATTCAAAGAGGAGAGAACACTTCCAAACTCATTTAGTGAGGCCAGAATTACCCTGATACCAAAACCAGACAAGGACACCACAACAAAAAAATATTAGAGGCGAACATTTCCAATGAACCTAGAGGCAAAAAATCATCAACAAAATATTAGCAAACCAAATTCAACAATACATTAAAAGGATCACATACCATGATCAAGTGAAATTTATTCCATGGATTCAAGAATGGTTCAACATCTGCAAATCAATCAATGTGATACACCACATTAACAAAATGAATGATAAAAATAATATGATCATCTCAATAGATGATGAAAAGGCATTTGACAAAATTCAACATCCAGTTATGGTAAAAAATCTCCACTAAGTGTGTTTGGAGGAAATATGCTTCAACATAATAAAGGTTACATATGACATACCCACTGCTGACATCATACACAATGGTGAAAATCTGACAGACTTGCCTGGAAATTCAGGAGCAATACAAGGATGTCCCCTCTTGCCACTTTTATTCAACATAATATTGGAAGTCCTGGTCCAAGACGTTAGTCAAGACAAAAAAAGAAAAAAATATCCAAAGTGGAAAGGAAAAAGTAAAACCATCAGTATTTGTGGATAACATGATATTATATATAGAAGATATTAAAGAATCCACCAAAATCTCTTAGAACTAATGAACATATTCAGTAAAGTCACAGGGTACAAAATAAATATACACAAATAATTTGTGTTTCTATACACTGATAACTAACAGAAAGCAAAATTAAGAAAAAAATCCCATTTACAGTTGCATCAAAAGTGATAAAATATTTAGGAATAGATTTAACCAAGGAGGTGAAAGACTGGTACCAAGAAAACGATAAGACATTCATCAAAGATATTGAAGAAGACACAAATAAATTGGAAGATATTCCATGCTCATGGATTGGAAAAAATAATATTCTTAAAGTGTCCATACTGTTCAAAGACATCTACAGATTCAACGTAATCTGTATCAAAATTGCAATGGAATTTTTCACAGAAATAAAATAAACAATCCTAAAATCCTAAAAAGACCCAGAATAGCCAAAGTAATCTTGGGAAAGGAGAACCAAACTGTAGACATCATGCTCCTTGATTTAAAACTATACTACAAAGCTAGAGTAATCAAAACTGTATATTACTGGCCTAAAAACGGAGACATAGATCAATGGAACAGAACAGAGAGCCCAGAGACAAACCCGTACATTTGTGGTCCATTAATTTACTACAAAGGAACTAAGAATATACAGTGAGAATAGGACAGTCTCTCAATAAATGGTGTTTGGAAAACTGGACAGCCACATGCAAAAGAACAAAACTGGACCACTATCTTGCACCATTCACAAAAGCTAACTAAAAATGGATGAAAGGTTTGAATATAAGACCTCATAGAAGAAAAACATAGGTAAGCTCCTTGACATCAGTCTTGACAATGATTTTTTGGATTTGAGACCAAAAGCAAAGGCAACAAAAGAAAAAATAAACAAGTGAGACTACATCAAACTAAAAAGTTCTACGTGTAAAAGGAAACCATAAACAACATAAAAAATGACTCACTGAATAAGAGAAAATATTTACAAATCATATATATCCAAAATATATAAAGAACTCATACAATTCAATAGCACAAAAATAAACAATCCAATTAAAAAATGGTCAGAGTATCTGGGTAGACAGCTTTCCAAAGAAGACATACTGATGGCCAACAGGTACGTGAAAAGGTGTTCAACATCACTAATCATCTGGGAAATACAAATCAAAACCAGAATGAGATGTCAACTCATGCCTGCTAGAATGGCTATTATCAAAAAGACAAGAAATATCAAGTATTTACAAGGATGTAGAGAAAAAGGAATCTTATGCACTGTTGGTGGGAATGTAAATTGGTGCAGCCATTTTTGAAAACAGTATGGAGATTTCTCAAAAAATTAAAAATATAGCTACCATATGATCCAGTAAATCCACTTCTGGATATATATCCAAAGCAAAAGAAAACCCTGTCTCAAAAAGATATCTGCACACCTGCGTTCATTGCAGCATTATTTACAATAGCCAAGACATGGAAACAACCTAAGTGTCTGTCAAAGGTTGAATTGATAAAGAAATTGTGGTATATATATATAATGGAATATAATTCAGCCATAAAAAGGAAGAAAATCTTGCCATTTATGACAATATGGATGAACCCTGAGGGCATTATGCTAAGTAAAATAAGACAAATGCCATATGATTTCACTTGTATGTGTAATCGAAAACAAAACAAAACTTGAACTCAGATATGGAGAACAGATTGGTAGCTGCCAGAGTGAGGGGTGGTGGGTGGGCAAAATGTGTGAAGGTGATCAAAGGGTACAAACTCCCAGTTATAAAATAGATGAACCATGGGATAACAATGTACAGCATGGTCAATAGAGTTAATATGACTGTATTGTGTATTTGAAAGTTGCTAAGGAGGTAATCTTAAAAGTTCTCATCATAAGAAAAAAATTGTAACTATGTACAGTGATGAATATTAACTAGACTTATTATGGTGATCATTTTGAAATATATACAAATATCAAATCATTGTCATGTACACAAAACTGATATATGTCAATTATATCTCCATTAAAAAAACATAAAATATATTATTTACTTTTCTTTTAAAAATCAAATATTTAGGGTTGGCCCCACGGCCGAGTGGTTGGGTTTACGTGCTCTGCTCTGGAGGCCCAGGGTTTCACCAGTTCGAATCCTGGGCGCGGACATGACACTGCTCATTAGGCCATGCTGAGGTGGCGTCCCGCTTGCCACAACTGGAAGGACGCACAACTAAAAATACGCAACTGTGTACTGAGAGGCTTTGGGAGAAAAATGAAAAAATCTTAAAAGAAAATCAAATATTTAAAAAGGTGAAAATAATGCTTGAACTTTACTATTTTGTTATTTGAATGACCAAATATTGTGGAACTTGCTCTTGTTACAGATTTTGCAATCATATAAACATACTTCAAAAGAAACAATAGGAGGAAATAGAACTAAAAAAAAAAAACTCCAAAGATTTAGTGTACTACTTCTCCATGTGATTGAGTAGTATATGAAGGTGTGAAAGGAATTATTTAAAAATTTGCTCTTCAAAATAAGTGTCACATTGATACTTGGTATTCAGTCAAATTCTTCCCTTGTTTGTTCTCCCTGGAAAAATTTTGGCTTCCTTCATTTCTTCAATGCCTTATTATTAAAGAATAAGTTTTTTGGTTGACTTTGGACCAACATATTAATCAGCTACTCTCAATTCTTGCCAGAGTTTTGCACTTAATTTTTTTTTAATTTCTGTTTTTTTTGGATGTACATCATAGTTCGAATTCTGTATACATTACATCATCTTCACCACCCGAACACTAATTATAGTGCATCCCTTCACATGTGAATCTAATCATCCCTTTTGCCCTCCCTCCTCCCCCCTTCCCCAATGGTAACCACCAGTCCAATCTCCAATGCTATGTGTTTTTTTTTGTCGTTTTTATCTTCTACTTATGAGTGAGATCATATGGTATTTGACTTTCTCCCTCTGACTTATTTCGCTCAGCATAATATCCTCAAGGTCCATCCATGTTATCACAAATGGCCAGATTTCGTCTTTTCTTATGGCTGAGTAGCAGTCTATCATGTACAAATACCACATCTTCTTTATCCACTCGTCCCTTGATGGGCACCTAGGCTGCTCCCATGTCTTAGCTATTGTGTATAATGCTGCAGTGAAAATAGGGATGCAAGTATCTTTATTTTTAAGTGCTCATTTTTTTCCTATAAATGGGGATTAAACTTCAGAAAAATGTAATTATCTAGGTGAAATATGTTAATATTTAGCATCCTCATTTTAGATAAAACAAAATAAAAGAAGGAGAAGCCATTTCTGTAATATCACTCAGAAAAGTTTTGACTGATGAGTAGAGAATCAACATGGTTCATTCCTACATTTATTCTTAGGGAACTCATTTTCCAAAGCCCATTGGGAAAAATCATAAACCAAATAAATATGTAACAACTAAAATTAATAATTCTAAAAGAAATTAAATCATGTCTTAGTCAATCCTTACTATCCAATGACCTTTGGAAGAATCTCAGTTTGTTGTTAGAAGAAACCTAAGAATTCTGTCAAGATTTCCTCATCTTAATACCTAGCATGGAAGAGATAATTGAAATGAACAAGATGGAGGAGGGAAAGAAGAAAATGAAAAAGGAGATGAAATATTTTTCCTATGTTCAAAGGAGAGTGATAATGGCATTTTAAAAAGATTGTCCAACTCAAATACTTTTGAAGAATTAATGTTGATGACACAGAAAGGACACATGCTTAGATATTGTGATTTGTCCTGTAATTTTATTGCCTATCTACAAAGAAAAGATAGGGTTTTAGCACATTAAAGTACTTGTCATATCCCTGTGGGGTAAGCATACTTTGTCATTGTAAAACCCAGGATGACAGAACTCTGTTTTTTAAGGGGTCATAATAGATGGATGTGGTTTAAAAAGAGCACAAAGGACCAAGATTTAAGGTCCATGTCCTGATCATTGCTCTATGGCTATTCCTGTGGGTGTACCTGTAATAAAATATATAACATGTAAAAAAATGTTTAAAGCAAGCCACAAACTCAGACCTTGAAGAAAAACAAGTTGTTGGAGTTTTGATGATTAGTTTTATGTGTCAACTTGGCTAGGATATAGTACCCAGTTATTTATTCAAACACCAATCTAGGTGTTGCTATGAAGGTATTTTGTAGATGTGATTAACATCTACAATCAATTTACTTTAAGAAAAGGAGATTACATGTATATATACAGAGGGAGAGAGAAAGAGAAAGAGAGAGAGAGGCAGACAGACAGACAGAGAGAAATACAGAAAGACAGAGAGAGAAAGAGAGACAGGGACAGAGACAGATTGGTTTCAAGAAATTGGTTCACATGATTGTAGAGAGTGGCAAGTCTGAAATTTGTAGGAGTGGCTGGCTGACTGAAAACTCAGACAGGAGTTGATGCTGCAAACTCGAGGCAGAATTTCTTCTTCTTTGGGAAACCTCTGTCTTTGTTCTTAAGACCTTTCAACTAGTGGATGTGGTCCATCTCTCACTCTACATATATATACTAGAGAGAGAAAGAAAGAGATGCATAATATATACATATCATACCCTATTGGTTCTGTTCCTCTGGAGAACTCTGAGTGATTGATACAGTAAGTTATAAACAAATTCTCAAAGCTCTGAGTTGGTCTACACACTAATACCCATGGTATTAACTATGCCATTGTTCAGATCCAATGGGTGTGTAAAGGTTTGCTAAAGTGCAAGCAATGGCAGTCACCCAACAGTGTCTCAAACTTGGGAAATTATCTTAGCTTCAGTCTTTGGTTGAGTTTCTATTTAATTAAACTTGATATCCTAGTTAAGTACGAGCTGCAGTAACACACAAACTCCCAAATCTCAGTGACTTAATAAAACAATTTATTTCTCCCTCATATTGGGTGAGGAGGCTCTCTTGTTCAACTCTCCTTCAAGCTTTGCCTCTGAGACCTTCTTTCCTTCTCATGGTTCCAGCCATTTTGAATTTTGTCTGGAACATTTCTTGGGCCAGAAGTTAGTCACATTGCCTCAGCTTAACTGCAAGGGAGACTGGGGGCCATCGTCTTCCTGTGCTAAGAGGACATAAGATTTTTGAGCATTTGGCCAGTTTCTCTAGAACAATTGATCAATTTTGTGAGGGAGCAGAGCTGAAGGGCACATAGACACATTATGGCTATCTGAAAAACAGAATCCTTTAGTCCTCAAACTCCCTGAAAATCTTTGAAGTCAGAAAGCACACCAAGGAGTATTGTGTTTGTTCTGTGTTCATCAGATTCTGGACAGGCTGCCACTACTTCCCTCACAAAGGCTGGCCTTACTTTTCTAAGATATTTAATTTACTTTTCCTATGCGTGTTTCTGAAAGAAAGACACAAAGGTAATAAAATCAAAGCAAAGAAAAGCAATTGATTGTGTCTATTGAGAAATTAATCAGATGGTAAACATATCTTACAGGTGGCACATAGTTTTTCTGGGCTATATATAAAATGTATACATCAGAATAAGTCAAAGAAAGTATCTTAATTTTAAAGATTTTTAGTATTTTTGAAATTTGTTTACTTTAGAAAAAAGAGAACGATTTTAGGATAAAATACTTTTCAATATTTTTCCAACAAATAATAAAATAAATTCACTTGATTGCTAAATGGAATATATTGCTCATAACAGAATATATTGATGAACAAACACCCCACTGCCTAAAGCCATCACCCATGACTGCAATGCCATGATGAAAAAAGATGTTGGGAATACCAATCATACTGTGTCAGGCAAGAAAGAATAAATATCCACATGCTTCATGTGTCTGAATACCTGGGATCAAGGAAACATTAATTCCAGATACTATTCCTTAAATTCTAGTTTGGACTTCACTGAGTTGGCATGTAAGATGAGGAAAACCCTACAGAATATGTCAAAAAACCTTGGTAAGGAAGGACATGCAATACAAGAGTGTTTACAGGAGCATTGGATTTTAGCATCTCTCTTCTTTCTGTGGACATCTGTCCCGAGAGGACACTTAGGAGGTGTTCATATTCATTTCCTTTGATCCATCTGGCATAGCATTAGAACTAATAAAGGTCATTTCCAAAATCAGTTTTCTGATGTGGGCAGCAAGCTCTTTCAGGCTGACTAAGACAGGAGCTAGTTTGAGGGAGTGTGGGCTGATGGCACCTCATAGCACTAAACACCTTAACCCTGGTTTAAGTGCAAACAGGAACACATTTTCACCTATACAAACATTCCCTTAAGACATAAAGAGATTTTCCTCCTTTTTTTGATTGCAAGTGAAGGCTAAACACCAGAGCTAACCTTGTAAGTCATCAGGAAAGGCTCCAGGTGCAATTCTAACAGTACTTGGAAAGTCTCCTGCTCCATAACATCTCCCTCATTAGCCTCTCACAGGGACTAGAGTCCCACTGAGACATACTTATTCCTTTAGAATATGAAGGCTTCTAGCCTTTCAGAGTTCTCAATGAAACTAGAGTCCCCAGGGAGAGGGACGAGGAAGACCTAGTGCTTCCCTAATTGCCTGCTTTGGAATCCTAGTGCCTCAAGATATTCCCCATCAAAAGGGAATTCTATGGTCAAATAAGTTTGGAGACATTGCTCATTATATCACATTCTTCATCCTCTCACCAAGATTCACAAGGTATCTTAGCACGTTATATCCTTTGAGAGGTCTTTCAGTAAAGAAATATGTTTACATTTTTTTAAACTCAGCAGTCCCCAGACACATTTGATCTTGAAATCTTTTTTCTCACGGAATCCCCACTAACGATATTCTGCTGAACTAATGTTTTGAGGAATACATCTTGGGAAACCCTAGCACACAGCATTCTTTGCTGAGTCTTCACGTGGTTTTGTTAACAGTTCACCAAGTGTGAAGTCCTAGTAAAATGAGTTCCAAGAAAATTATTTGGATCGGATGGTGAAGATTGTCAGGAGTAGGGTAAGGATTTAAAAGGAGATCGAAGAATAATGATGCTAACATTGATGCCTCTTTGGTGTGTTTTCTTCAGGCTGGTTTTGAGAACAACCGTTATTTGCAACGTGAGAAGAGTATAATATATTTTCTTCTTTTTTTTTTTAGCATATTCACAGAATTCTATAACCATCATCACAATCTAAATTCAGAACATTTTCGTCACCAAAAACCCATGCCAATTAGCATTTAGTTCCCATCCACGTCACAAGCCATAGACAAGTATGAGACTACTTTCTGTCTCTAAAGATTTATCTATTCTAAACATTTCATATAAATGGAAACATACAATATACTGCCTTTGTGACTGGCTTTTTTCACTTAGCATATTGTTTTCAAGGTTAATTCATGTTTCCTACTTTTTAGCTTATTTTTGGCACATTTGTATTCTGAGTTGTTGACTTCCTGGTTCATAGTGCTTTTTCATTTTTGCCACTGCATATTTAATTTTACTTAAACTTTTCTCTCTCTCTCTTTTTGGTGAGGAAGATTGACCCTGAGCTAAAGTTTGTGCCAATTGTCCTCTATTTGTATGCGGGATGCTGCCACAGCATGGCTTGATGAGCAGTGTGTAGGTCCATGCTCAAGATCCAAATTCATGAACCTCAGGCTGCAAAAGCAGAGCATGAGAACCTAACCACTATGCAACCAGGCTGGCCTCTTTTCTGTTTTTTAATTGAGGTATAATTGACATATACCATTATATTGGTTTTAGGTGTACAACATAATGATTCAATATTTGTATATATTGTGAAATGATCACCACAATGAGTCTGGTTAACCTCATCACAGTACATAGTTACAAAGAAAAATTTTAATACGTATTTTTTCTTAATATACAAATGATACTCATTAATTATAGAAAACAGAGTAAAACAAAACTTGTCAACCCTGGCTATGAGTCAGAAACAAGGTGGGTTTTTTTAAGATATATGTGTCTGGGACTCACTCTAGAATTATGGCATAAAAATACTTGAGAGTGGGACCTAGTCTTCTTGCTCCCATTGAATAACAAATGTTATTCAATCCAATGTTACTCAAATGTACAACTAAATTAGTAAATAAAAATGCATAGAAATAGAATGAAAGGGAGACAAATAAAAATTATCTCTAATCTTATTATCCATAATCTCATCATCCAGAGATGACTACTTTTAAAATTTTGATGTATTTACTTTCAATCTTGTATAGACATATATAAATTTGAATACACACACAAAGACAGTATATATAACATAGTGGATATTATATTTACAGTTTTTCATCTCACTTTATTCACTTAACATTGTATTGTAAATATTTTCCCCATGCTGTATGAAATACTTCAAAAATACTTTTTTTTTGGCAAGGTAGATTGGCTCTTAGCTAACATATTTTGCTGATCTTCCTCTTTTTTGTATGTGAGTTGCTGCCACAGCATGGCTTGATGGCTGGTATAGGTCTGTGCCAGGGATCTGAACCCACAAACCCAGGTCACCAAAGCAGAGCATGCCAAATTTAACCACTATGCCATTGGGCTGGCCCTGACAAGTACTATTTTAGTTGCATGATAATTCCTGGTATAAACATGCCATTTGATAACCAATTGTATTTTATTTTTTTTCTCTCTCTCTCTCATGCTCTTTTTTTCAGCTTTATTGGAGTATAATTGACAAATAAAAGTTGTACATATCTAAGGTGTATAACTTGATCCTTTGATATATGTGTACAGTGTAAAATGATCACAATCAAATTAACATACCTATAACTTCCTATAATTAACATTTTGTTTCTTTCCCTTTTACAATTTCTTGAAAATTTACTGTATTTTCAACTTATTTTGGTCTGTGATGACTGTTTTTTACACAAATTTTCATCAAGTTACCATTTGCATATATAGCATTGATTATTAGAAGTAGATTTATTATTGGGAAATTCTAGTCTTTTAGACATATTGCTGAATTCTCTTCTAAAATTATTGTGCCACCTTATACAGTCACTCTTTCTAATTTTGTTTTAACTTGTAAAAATGTACTTAAACGAGATTTTCCTTGAGACTCATGAAGTGGTTCTTAATCTTTCATTCATAAATACTCCTCAACCTCCGTGAATGACTAGAGGGGTCCATGGATGGAGTTCACATATTCTGTGAGCTTTCTACAATAACATGCAAAATGGAGCATGGATGTATGGGCATTTTTCTAGCAAGGAGATACACAGTGCTTACAAACAATTTAAACTGCGCTGTGAAACAGAAAGAATTGGTCTAATAAAGCCATTTGAGTCTGTTGCTTAAACACGTTAAGTCCTAAAGTGCCTTGGACAATTTCCCGTCTGCAGAGATAACATTTACATTGATAGAAGAATTGAACAAAGGACTTTCATTAATTGAGTTTATAAAAGAGATGAATACCTCATAGGCACATTTCTCCTCCTCATGTAAGAAATGATCTGCTGTCTCTATATGAAGCTAGTCTTAGATATAGTATTATCTGTTTCCAATTCCAGTAGTCATTGTTTCTCCTATTAGCTAGGAATCCTTTGCTGAATAGATAGACACTTTGGAGAGGTTTAACTTAAATTTTTATGAGCCTTCTACTGGTAGTGAGACAATAAAGGAATTGTGACAGCCTTTCTTACCCAAGAATATTTGAGAATCTCCCAGTTTTCCTGGATTTTGCACTGTGGTGGAACATAACATGTTGGAATAATGAAGGAGATTGATTTTACAAACTTATTCCAGTTATAAGGAAACTCATGATATGAGAAGAGGTTTACTTAAAACAGTACTATACTGCTTCTGCATTTTTTCTTAGTAGCCACACGTTTGAAATATCTGAGGAGATGGTTCCAATGGTTTTATGCTTCTTACAGCCTGAAATTTATATGTGAAATGTCATTCTAAATTTTTCTTTGTCCTAGACCAAGCCCAACTCCTGAGTTCTTTAAATTTTCAAAATATACAAGCAGTTACATGTTTCTATGCCTATTCTTAATACTTGCATTCGTTTTTTAAAATTTAATTTATTTTACTAAAGTCACATTGGTTTATAACATTACATAAATTTTAGGTATATATTTCGACTTCTGTATAGACTGCATCAGGTTCACCATGAAAAGTCTAGTCACCATCTATTACTGTAAATATGTGACTGTTTACTACTTTTGCCCTACCCCCACCCCCTTGCCCTCTGGTAAAAATCAATCTGTTCTCTATATTTATGTGTTTGTTTGTTTGTTTATTTTCCACCTATGACTAAGTCATATGGCAGTTGTCTTTCTCTGTCTGACATTTCACTTAGCATAATACCCTCAAGGTCCATCCATGTTTTTGTGAATGGGATGATTTTGTCTTTTTTTATGGCTGAGTAGTATTCCATGATATATATATACCATATCTTCTTTATCAAATCATCAGTTGTTGGGCACTTAGGGTGCTTCCACATCTTGGCTATTGTAAATAATGCTGCAATGAACATAGGGGTGCATGGGACTTTTGGAATTGCTGACTTCAGATTCTTAGCATAGATACCCAGTAGTGGGATGGCTGGGTCATAAGGTATTTCTATTTTTAATTTTTTGAGAAATCACCATACTGTTTTCCATAGTGGCTGCACCAGTTTGCATTCCCACCAACAGTGTATGAGGGTTCCTTTTTCTCCACATTTCCAAAATTTGTCACTTTTGGTTTTGGATATTTTTGCCATTTTTAACAGGTGTAAGGTGATAACTTAGTGCAGTTTTGATTTGCATTTCCCTGATGATTAGTGATGATGAGCATCTTTTCATGTGTCTATTGGCCATCCTTATATCTTCTTTGGAAAAATGTCTGTTCATGTCCCCTGCCCATTTTTTGATCGGGTTGTTTGATTTTTTGTTGTTGAGCTGTGTGAGTTCTTTATATATTATGGAGATTAACCCCTTGTCAGAAAAATAACTTTTAAATATTTTTTCTCAATTAGTTTGTTGCTTTTTTGTTTCAATCCTGTTTTCCCTTGCCTTGAAGAAGTTCTTTAGTCTGATGAAGTCCCATTTGTTTATTCTTTCTATTGTTTCCCTTGTCTGAGGAGTTATGGTGTCTGAAAAGATTCTTTTGAAACTGATGTGAAAGAGTGTACTGCCTATATTCTCTTCTAGAAGACTTATTGTTTCAGGCCTAATCTTTGGGTCTTTGATCCATTTTGAGTTTATTTTTGTGAATGGTGAAAAAGAATGGTCAATTTTCATTATTTCACATGTGGCTGTCCAGTTTTCCCAGCACCATTTGTTGAAGAGACTTTCTTTTCTCCATTGTAGGCCCTCAGCTCCTTTGTCGAAGATTAGCTGTCCATAGATGTGTAGTTTTATTTCTATGCTTTCAATTCTGTTCCATTGATCTGTGCACCTATTTTTGTACCAGGACCATGCTGTTTTGATTATTTTTAATTTTTTGAAGAATCTCCATACCATTTTCCATAGTGGCCACACCAATTTACATCCCCACCAGCAGTGAATGAAGGTTTCTTTTTCTCCACATCCTCTCCAAAATTTGTTAATTCTTGTCTTTTAAATAATAGCCATTCTGATTGGAATGAAGTGATAACTCGTTGTAGTTTTGATTTTCATTTCTCTAATAATTAGTGATGTTGAACATGTTGTCATGTGCATGTTAGCCATCTGTATATCTTCTTTGAAAATATGTCTGTTCATATCCTCTTCCTTTTTTGATCGAGTTGTTTTTTTCTTGTTGAGTTGTAGGAATTCTTCACGTATTTTGCATATTAACCCCTTATCAGATATATGATTTGTAAATATCTTCTCCCAGTTGGTAAGTTGTGTTTTTATTTTGTTGTTGGTTTCCTTTTCCATGATGACGCTTTTTAGTTTGATGCAGTTCCATTTGTTTATTGTTTTGTTTCCCTTGTGTGAGGAGATATATTCTAAAAGGTACTACTAAGATCTATGTCAAAGGGCATACTGCTTATGTTTTCTTCTAGGAATTTTATGGTTTCAGGTGTTATATTCAAGTCTTTAATCCATTTTGAGTTAATTTTTGTGTATGGTGTAAGATAATGGTCTACTTTCCTTCTTTTGTATGTGGCTGCCCCGTTTTCCTAACACCATTTATGGAACAGGCTTTCCTTTCTCCAATGTATTTTCCTGGCTCCTTTGTAAAAATTATCTGTGAAGAAGTGTGGTTTTATTTATGGGCTCTTAATTCTGTTCCATTGATCTGTGTGCCTGTTTTTCTGCCAGGACCATGCTTTTTTTGATTCCTATATCTTTGTAGTATACTTTCAAATCAGGGAGTGTGATACTTCCAGCTTTGTTCTCTTTTTCTGACGATTGCCTTGGCTGTTCTGGGTCTTTTGTGATTCCATACAAATTTTAAGATTCTTTGTGCTATTTCCATAAAAAATACTGTTGGGATTCTGATTGGTATTGCACGGAATCTGTAGATTACACTAAGTAATGTGAATTTTTAACTATGTTAATTCTTCCAATTCATGAGCAGAGAATATCTTCCCACTTGTTTATGTCTTCTTCAATTTCTTTCACCAATGTCTTATAGTTTTCAGTGTACAGGTCTTTCAGCTTTTGGTTAAACTTATTCCTAGGTACTTGATTCATTTTGTTGTGATTGTTAAGGGGTTATATTCTTGATTTCTCTTTCTGCTAGTTTGTTGTTAGTGTATAGAAATGCAACAGATTTTTGTACGTTTGTTACCCTGCAACTTTACTGCACTCTTTAATGGTTTCTAATAGCGTTTTTGGTGGATTCTTTATGGCTCTCTATATGTAGAATCATGTAATCCACAAAAGGTGACCATTTTACTTCTTCCTTTCCAATTTGGATACATTTTTTTTCTTTTTCTTTCCTAATTGCTCTGGCTCGGACTTCTAATACAGTGTTGAATAAGAGTGGCCAGAGTGGGCAACTTTGTTCTTAGAGGAATGGCTTTTAGTTTTTTTTTACCATTGATTGTGATGTTGGCTGTGGGTTTGCCATATACAGCCTTTATTATGTTGAGGTACTTTCCTTTTATACCCATTTTATTGAGAATTTTTAATCAAAAATCAATGTTGAATCTTGTCAAATGTTTTCTCTGCATCTATTGAGATGGTCATGTGATTTTTATTCTTCATTTTGTTAATGTGTATATTACATTGACTGATTTGAACCATTCTTGTATCCCTGGAATAAATCTCACTTGATCATTGTGCATGACCTTTTTATTGTATGTATTTGATTTGCTAATGTTGTATTCAGGATTTTTGTATCAATATTCATCAGTGATATTGGCCTGTAATTTTGTTCTTTTGTTTTTGTTGTCCTTGTATAATTTTGGTATCAGGGTAATGTTGGCCTCATAAAATGAGTTATATCCTCTTAAATTTTTATGGAAAAATTTGAGAAGGATAAGTGTGAAATCTCCTTTGAACGTTTTGTAGAATTCACCAAAGCAGCTATCCTGTCCTGTACTTTTGGATTTTTTTGGCAGCTTTTTTGGTTACTGCTTCAATCTCTTTACTTGTGATTGGTCTGTTCAGATTCTCCAATTCTTCTTGATTCAGTTTTGGGAAGTTGTGTGATTCTAAGGATTTATCCACTTATTCTAGGTTAACCAATTTGTTGGCACATAGCTTTTCGTGCTATTCTCTTATAATCCTTTTATTTCTGTGGTATCCACTGTAATTCCTTTTCGTTTGCTTCTGATTTTATTTATTTGAGTCATCTCTCTTTTTTTCTTAGTGTGTCTAGCTAAGGTTTTGTCAATTTTGTTTATATTTTCAAAGAATCAGCTCTTAGTTTCATTGATCTTTTCTATTGACATTTTAGTTTTTATTTCATTTATTTCTACTCTGATTTTTATTATTTCCTTCTTTCTACTGACTCTAGGCTTTATGTGTTCTTTTTTTCTAGTTCTTTTAGATGTAGTGTTCAATTGTTTTTTGAGATTTTTTCTTATTTCTTGAGGTAGGCCTGTATTACCATAAACTTCCTTCTTAGTACCACTTTTGCTGCATCCTATGCATTTTGGTATGTTGTGTTTTCATTTTCATTTGTCTCTAGGTATTTTTTTATTTGTCCTTTGATTTCTTAGTTTTATATGCTGAGGAAGATTAGCCCTGAGCTAACATCTCTGCCAAGCTTCCTCCACTTTATATGTGGGTCACCATCTCAGCATGGCTGACAAGTGGTAAATGTCTGTATCCAGGATTTAAACCTGTGAAGCCGGGCTGCTGAAGCAGAGCATGCTCAACTTGACCACTAGGCCACAGGGCCAGCCCCACGTTTCTTTTTTTTTTTTATGTTTTGTGACTCTGCTCTTGATTTTTGTTTTGTGGTTACTATGAGGTTTGTTTAAAAGATCTCATAGATGAGATAGTCGCTTTTTCTGCTGATATCATCTTATCTCCATTTGCCTATGCAGGTTCCAAATTTTTCGTCTTCCCCTTCTACGTTTTTGTTGTTGCAAATGATCATTTTTTGTATTGTGGATTTTTTACCAAATTTAAGTGGTCATACTTATTTTTAATGTTTTTTGTCCCTTTAGCCTTTATGTTATAATTAACTGTTTACTAACATATTCTCATAGAGAGTTGCAATGTTCTGATTCTGTCTATTTAGACCTTGCTTAAAGCTTTGTATACCTTTTCCTTTTTTTCCAGACAGGAGAGCTTTTTTCAAGATTTCTTGTAAGGCAGGTCTAATGGCAATGAAATACCCTCAGCTTTTATTTGTCTCAGAAAGCCTTTATTTCTCCTTCATATCTGAAAGATAACTGCTGGAAAGACTATTCTTGACTGACAGTTTTTATCTTTCAATATTTTGAATATATCATCCCCCTCTCTCTTAGCCTGTAAAGTTTCTGCTAAGAAATCTGCTGATAGCCTAATGGGAGTTCCTTTGTTAAGTTATTATTTTCTTCTCTCTGGCTGCCCTTCATCTTCTTTCTTTCTTATTGATTTTTGACAGTTTTAATATAATGTGCTTTGGAGAAAGTATTTTGCATTGAGATAATTAGGTGTTTTATTAGCTTCATGTATTTGCATATCCAGTTCTTTCCTCAGTTTTTGGAAGTTCCAGCTATTATTTCTTTATGTAAGCTCTCTGCTCCTTTCTCCCTCTCTTTTCCTTCTGGTATACCCATTACCCTTATGTTGTTTTTCCATGTGAGTTGGATATATCTTGTAGAATTTCTAAATTTTTAAACAAAATCTTAGTTCTCTCTCTACTTCCACCTGAATCCTTTCTAGATTTCTATCTTTGAGCTCACTAATTCTGTCTTCCATATGGTCTGCTCTATTTCCAGTGTTTTCTATTTTATTCTTCATCTCATTTATTGTATTCTTCAACTCCAAAATTTCTGTTTGGCTATTTTTTACAGTTTCAATATCTTTGGAGAAGTACTCCTTTTGTTTATTAACTTTATTCCTGAGTTCAGTGAACAGTATTTCTGAGGTTTTTCTTTTAACTCGAGTTTCTTCATGACAGCTATTTTGAATCCTCTGTCAGTTACATTGAAATCTTCCATTACTTCAAATTTGGTTTCTGGAGAGTTGCCATTTTCTTTTTGTGATAACATGTTACTGTAGTTCTCCATGGTGCTTGAAGAGTTGTTTCTCTGCTGGTGCATTTGTGGTAGCAAACACCTTTCTTATTTGAGTATGGCTATGTTTACTTTGGTTCTTAGCTTGTTCTGGTTGCATTGGAGAACCTGTGCTTTCCTCTGTACACTGCCTCTGCCAGAGGTGTTCTAGTGCTCTTGTTGTGCTACTTGTGCTTCTGAGTTTGCTGGTGCATTGCTGCTTACAATGTTGCTGCAGTTGTAGGTATTGCCATCAGTGTCAATGGGCTGGCAAGCACCTCTGCTGCTTCTGGGGTCCCTGGTTTGCGCATTCCCCCACTGTGGTGGGGGGCTAGTGGAGAGTGGGGTGTGAGCCAGGATCATGGGTACATTTGCCACTTCTGGATTTGTTGGGTCTGTAGGAGATGCTGCTACAGTTGGTGGGAGCTGAAGTTTTTAATGCCCCTGCACTTGAGGGAATCAGATTGATGGACTCCACTGTGGCTGCTACCTGGTTGTCCATGGGCTCAAGCACTGCTACCATGTATACTGCCTGTGCCACTGCTCCCAGTTTACATGAGGGTGCTGACAACACCATGGAAAGTGGGTACTGTGTTTGTGAGTGTCTCTGCTGCTTCCAGGTAGGTTGCAGTCATGTGTGACACTACCTCCACCACAGAGGAAGTGGTACCTGGATCGTGAACAGGCCAGGTTCCTGAAGCCTCTGGTCTCCAGCATCTGTGCTGTTCCTGGAACATCAAGTCATGGGCACTGCCACTGCTGCTGGGGGGTATGGGGTCTTAGATGCAGCCCTTGCAACTGGAAAGGTCATTGTCAGAAGTGCCATCACTGGGAGAGGGGGAATCTGGGTCATATGTATCACTGTGGTTCTTGAAACTTCAGGTCACTGTCATCACCCACCTCTGCTGGAGGATGGGGAGAGGTTGAGTCAGAAGTGTCACTGTGGTTTCTGCAGCCTTTGGGTTCTGGTGCCAGTGTGATTCCTGGAACCTCAGGTCATGAGCACCATTGCCCCTACCGAGGATATTGAGGTCTTGGATGCAGCCCCACTGTTGGGAGGGCTGGGATCAAAGGCACCACTCCTGGGGTTTGATGAGGGGGCTGGGTCACAGGTATCATTGTGATTCCTGGAACCTCTGGTTGTGGGCCCACAGCAATTTTTGGTGCCTCTGGGAGTGTGGGCTACCTGGACTCCTGTGGCCTCCTTTTGTGGGCATTACCTTGATGCCTGGGGCTTATTTTCATAGGGATGGCCACAGTTCCTGGACCCTCTGGTGTCAGGAGCTGCTGCCACTGATCCCCTGGTTCCATTGCCTCCAGGAATTCTAGTCCATCCACCTTCAGATTTATAGATGTGTGGATCTCTAAGGTGTTCTGGTGTGCTGTGCAGACTTGTTTGTTGGTCCATGGATGTCCTACTGGTTGTAACTTAGAGGGGAGAGACAAAGGGAAAAACTCTCTGCTATTGAGTAGAATATCTGCCGTGATGCTGATGTCACTCAACACTCACATTTAAAAATTTACATTTGACACTGGACACTGCTAATTTCTATTAAAGAGGCATATTCCTCCTCAAAATATTTCATTTATAGTTATTATATGACAAACCACTAAGTAATGTACTTTCAGGTAAAATAGTTTATATTTTAAAGGACTAGATGCTGATGAGTCCACCTAATTTTCTATAAGGAAATGTTTCAGCTATATACTGTTGCACAAAAATCTACCCTAAAGCTTAGTGTCTTAAAACAACCACAGCCACTTGTTTGCTCACGATTCTGGATTTTGGGCAGAGCTCAGAAGAAACAATTTGTCTCTGTTCCACATGGTATTAGCTAGGGTAGCTCAACTCTGGATGTACTTATCATATATTTGGTGCCTCAGCTGGTTTGAGTAGAATATCTGGGACTGCCTTGAATTTTCTCTGTTCCACTGTGGCAAGGGCCTATTTTCTTGAAATCCCTTCTCTCTTCAGCAGGGTACTCTGACTTTATGAAGGCTGTTTGCCAATAAGGGCAAAGCAGAAGCTACCAGGTCTTCTAAGGGTTAGGTTCAGAACTAGTACAACATTACTTCCACTGTGTTCTATTGGTCAAAAATAGTCAAAAGGTGACCTAAAGTAAAAAGAAAATTGAAGATAATAAGCCACCTCTTGATAGGAGGAGCATCATGAGACTACAAGGTGGAAGACATAGCTAGGTTTTTTTGCAGAAATTCCACCACAGTAACCTCTGAGTGCAGTACATGGATGGAGATATTCAGAGTGGAGGACCTGGCTCTGTTTCCTCTGACGGGAACACTCAAATAATACTCTGAAGTTCTTTTTTTCCCCAATATTAATAGAGCCAGTCATTTATTTTAGTAGATAAAACTGCTATATAGGTATTTTAAAACCACATAGGCAAGACATTTACAAATAATATTTCTCAGAGCACAAATATTTTCAATAGGTATCAATAAGTTTTCTGTGGAAGAAAAAAAGATCCCCAAATGCATTTGACAAGCAGCTGGATATTCCACTCCCATATTGGGTACTTATTTACATCTCAGATTAATATGGTAAAGGCTCAGATAAATACTACAGAAAGAGTATCTTTTGTACAGTATTTAATCCAGCATTTCTCAAACAGTTTTGACACGTAACACTTCTTTTTTTCTGGAGAGACCTATTAACATCTTCCAGGACACCACTGTTTTGGGAAGACTCTGAAATGGATGTAGTTTCAGCCACACCCTTCTGTGACCTGTTCAGCTGTTGGCTGGATTTAAGTTTCAGTGTATAAACGGAAGAGACAATGGTTTCAGATTTTTTCTCTGCTTTTTGATGGTATTGTTTTTTTCTACTGGATCCTAAGTGTCTAGAATATTGCTGGCTTTTTAGGACAGCAGGTGGTTACTTGAAGTACCCATATCACTTTTAATAGAAAGAAATTTGACAGTGCACAAAATGCCTTCAAATAGAGATGTGTGTGGAGAGGAGGTATATGCATACGTAAAATATCTGTTACTACACTCTGTTTCATTTTTCAGTCCCTTATCTTTGCCCCCTAGGGGCTATATTTATTACAGGAATATATTCTGTGTACTCAATAGGACCAGAGGGATAGAAATTAAATTATCTGAACACTATATACCCAAAAATAAGGATATGAGGATGGAAGGAGGAAAGCAAGGACCTAAGCAGGAAAAGTGGGTGACAGCTCCAAAGGTAACATTAGAAGAAACGCAATAAAGGAAGCAAAACTCCAAAATCCATAATTTCATGACAGGGTAGATTGGGGAAGTAGAGGCACTATTTATCAATCAGGGTTCTTAGTAGCAAACAACAGAAAGTTGCTTTGGCCATCTTAAGAAAAAAGGATTGAAAGACTGGAGAATTAGACTTGGAAGAAGAGGTAAGTACCAAATGAAGCCAGGTCACAGGAACTACATAGTTCATACCACTTGAACAGTATGTTTAGATAGGGTGCCACTGCCACTGCTGTTAAACACTGGATACTGCTGCCTCCACCAACAAAATGAATTCTAAGTTGTTCCTATTTTTATATCACTAACTATGTTTTCATAGCCTGAATTTGTATTGTTAGAATAGCGTTCAATTACCTTTTACCACTGGACAAGGTTTTTTAAGAAAAGGCTACAGGATATCAGTTGGATTCCAACCTTACTTCTCCCTGTATCTATTGAGTAGTAGCAATTCAACTACCTATTGATAGTCAGGATCAATCACTATAGCCAACATGAGAACATCCTTTTTTTTCCTTTGCCTGCTTAGCTACCCAGTGACATGAGAAGCCAGAAATATTCATTTGGAAATTTCCTCTTCTAATTCAATGGAATCATTACTATAAATAAAGGTGGAAGACTTCCTTCTGTAAATACTAAAATATTTTAAAAATAACTTATTGGGGTGAAATTCACATAATACAAAATTAACCATTTCTAAAATTACTCCATGGTATCTAGCACAATTCACAATGTGCAGCCACCACATCTAGTTCCAAAAAATTACTTTAAGCACTTCCTCACCATTTCCCCTCTCCCCAAACCTGGCAACTACCAATCATGTTCTGTCGCTATGGGTTTATCTATTCTATTTCATATAAATAAAATACTACAATAAATGACCATTTGTACCCGACCTCCATCACTTGACATAGTACTTGGAGGTTTATTCATGTTGTAGCAGATGTCAGTACTTGACTCATTTATATGGGTAAGTAATGGTCCATTGTATGTATATAACACAATTAGTTTTCATTCTTCCGTTGGTGGACATTTGGGATGTTTCCACATTTTGACTATTGTGAATAGTGATGGTATGAACATGCATGTACATGTACCTCTTTGACTACCTTTTAAAAATTATTTTGGCATATATCCAGGACTGGAATTACAGGATCATACGGTAATTCTATGTTTAACTTTTTGAGAAACTGTCAAACTGTTTTCTACCATGGGTAAACATTTTACCTTCCCACTAGCAATGCATCAGTGTTCCAATTTCTCCACATCCTTGCTACCATGTATTTTCCTTTTCTTTAGGTTATAGCCATTGTAGTAGAAGTGAAGTAATACATACTTCTGGTTTTGATTTGCATTTCCCTAATGACTAATGATGCTGAGCATCTTTTCATGTGTTTGTTAACCATTTGTATGTCTTTCTAGGGTAAATGTCTATTCGAGCTTTTGCCTCCTTTTAATTTGGGCTGTTTGTCTTACTGTTGAGTTGTAAGAGTTTTTTTTTAAATATTCTTGATACTAGAAACTTAAAAGATTTATGATTTGAAAATACTTTCTTTTATTTAGTAGGTTGTATTTTCACTTTCTTAGTAATGTTCTTTGATGCACGAATTTTTAATTTTTATGAAGTTGAAATTATATATTTGCTTCTTTTGTTGCTTGTGTTTTTGGCGTCATATTTAAGAATCCATTGCCAAATCAAATGTCACTAAGATTTACTCCTGTGTTTTCTCCTAAGAGTTTTATGGTTTAGCTCTTAAATTTGGGTCACTGATACAATTTGAGTTAATATTTGGATATAATATGACATAAAAGTCCAATTTCTTTTTTTGGCTTGTGGCTATTTAGTTCTCACATAACAATTTGTTCTATAGACTGTTATTTCCCATTTATGGGCTTGGTACCCTTGTCAAAAATCAATGGCTACAGATACATGGGTTTATTTCTGGACACTCAATTCTATTCCATGGGTTTAGATGCCTATCTTTTGCCAGCACATACTGTTTTAAACACTGTACCTTTGAGGTAAATTTGAAGTTGGAAAATGTGACTCCTCTAAATTTTTTGCCCTTTTTCAAGATTTTTTTGGCTATTCAGGGACCACCATGATTCTATATGAATTTGAAGATCATTCTTTTTTATTTCTGGGAAAAGGCCATTAGAATTTTAATGAGCATTACATTGAATCTGTAAATCACTTTGGACGCTATATCTTAACTATATTAAGTCTTCCAATCCATGAATATGGTATGTCTTTCTATTTATTTAGATCTTTTTAAATTTCAGCAATATTTTGTTGTTCTATGTGTACAAATCTTGAAACTTCTTGGCTACATTTATTTCTAAGATTTTTTTTTCTTTTGTATGCTATGGTAAAGAGAATTATTTTTTTGAATTTCTATTGCACAGTTTTTCTTACTGGTGTATAGAAACACAACTTATTTTTGTGTGTTGATCTTGTAACTTTGCATAATCCCTTAATTAGCTTTAGTGTCATGTTTGTGAATACTTTGGGATTTTCAATATATATGATTATGTCATAATAAATAGATATATTACTTATTCCATTCTGATTTAAAAGGCTTTTCTTTGTGTTGCCTAATGGCTCTGTCTAGTGCTTGCAGTACAATGTTGAACAGCAGTGGTAAAAGTGGACATTCTTGTCCTATTCCTGATCTTAGAGAAAATACTTTCAGTATTTCACCATTGAGTATGATGATAGAGGTGGATTTTTCATAAAGGTCCTTTATTATGTTGAAGAAATTCCCTTTTACTCCTAGTTTTCTGAGTGGTTTTATCATGAAAAGGTGTTGGATATTGTCAGATGCTTTTTCTCCATTAACTAAAATGACCCCGTGTTTTGTTTTGTTTTTTCCTTCATTCCAGTAATTAATTAATTCTCTCATGTTGAAACACCTGTGTATTGCTGAGGTAAATCCCACTTTGTCATGGTTTATAATCCTCTTTATATGCTTTTGGATTCATTTTGATGGTATTTTTGAGGAATTTGCATATATTCATAAGGGAATATCCTGTGTAATTATCTTTTCTTGTGATGACCTTATCTGGCTTTGGAATCAGGGTAATTCTGGTCTCATGGAATTAGTTTAGAAGAATTTCCCCTTCTTCTACTTTTTGTAGAGACTAAGAAGGATTTATGTTAATTCTTTAAATATTTGGTAGGATTCACCATTGAAGCCATATGTTCCTAGACTTTCCTTTGGTAGGGGGTGGTTATTACTGACGCAATCTTTTTTATTGGTATGCTCAGACTTTCTGTTTCTTCTTGAGTTAGTTTTGGTAATTGTGTGTTTTCAGGAAGTTATCCATTTCACCTAGAATATCTAATTTGTTCATGTAAAGTTGTGCATAGTATATTCGTATAATCCTTTTCATTTCTGTAAGGTCAATAGTATTGTCCTCACTGTCATTTCTGATTTTTAATTGTTTGTGTCTTCCCTCCCTTTTTCTCCATCAGTCTAGCTAGATGTTTACAATTTTGTTGATGTTTTCAAACCAAATTTTGGCTGCATTTATTCTCTTTATTATTTTTCTTTTCTCTATTTCATTTATCTCAGCTTTAATATTTATTGTTTCCTTCCTTCTGCAACTTTGGGTTTAATTTGCTTTTCTTTTTCTAGTTCCTTACACTGTTTATTTACACTATTGATTTGAGATCTTTATTCTTGTTTAAAGTTGATGTTTACTGCTGTAAAATTCCCTCTGAGAACTGCCTTCAACTACATCTCATAAGTTTTGGATGTTGTGTTTTAGTTTTCATTTATCTCTAAGTATTTTATGACTTCTCTTTTGATTGCTTCTTTGATCCATTGGTTGTTTAAGAGTGTGTTTTTTAATTTCTGCATACTTGTGAATTCTCCAGATTTCTTTCTATAATCAATTTCTAGCTTTAATCCATTGTGGTTAGAAAAGATATGTTGTGTTATATTTATCTTTCAAAATCTATCGACATTTGTTTTCTAGCCTAACATATTATCTATCCTGGAGAATGTCTCATGTACCTCTGACAGGATTGTTTACCTTTTATTGTTCAGTGTTTGATATACATCTTTTAGATATGATTAGTTTACAGTGTTGTTCAAATACTCTATTTCTTCTTTGATCTTCCATATGGATGTTCTATTCATTATGAAAAGTGGGACATTGAAATCTCCAACTATTGTAGAACTGTCTATTCTCCCTTCAATTCTGTCAATGTTTATTTTATATATTTTAGGGGTCTGATGTTTGGTGCATATATGCTTATAACTGTTGTATCTTCTTGGTGTAATGACCCTTTTATAATACATAATGTCTTTCTGTGCTTTTGCAAGAGTTTTTGGCTTAATGTATTTGTCTGATATTAATATACTATTCCAGTTCTCTATTGGTTGCTATTTGCATTGAATATGCTTTTATAATCTTTCCCTTTCAACCTATTTGTACCTGTCATCTCAAAGTGAGCAACTTGTAGACAGCATTGAGTTGGATCATATTTTATTTTGTATTGTTTTTGTAACCCGTTCTGCTAATTTATGACTTTTGATTGGAGATTTTAATTTATTTACACTCAAAGAAATAAACAATAAGGAAGAATTTACTTCTGCTCTTTTGCTTTTTGATTTCTGTATATGTTGTACCTTTTTTGTTCCTCATTCACTTTATTCCTGCTTTCTTTTTCATTTAGTTGATGTTTTGTCGTGTATCATTTTTATCGTTGTCTAATTTTCTCTTAGGTATATTTTAAAGATTTTTTTAATGGTTATTATGATGGTTACAATTAATATCCTAAATTTATAACTATCTATATTGAATTGATACCAACTTAGCTCCAATAGCATACAAACACTTTGCTCTTAATCCTCTTTGACCCCCATTATGTTCTTCTTCTTGTCATAAATTGTGTGTTTATACATTGTATGCCTAGTAACATAGATTTGTCATTATTTTTATGTATTTGTCTTTTATATTATGTATAAGAAGTAAAAAGTGGAGTTATGAACTAAAAAGACAGCAATAATGGATTTTATATTTACCTATGTAGTTACATTTAGTGGAGATTTTTATTTCATTGTACTGTTTCCAGTTGCTGTCTAGTATCCTTTCATTTCAACTTGAAGGACTGCCTTCAGCATTTTTTGCAAGGACAGTCTATTGGTAACAAGCTGCCTCAATCTTTGTTTATCTGAGAGGGTCTTAATTTTTGCATCATTTTTAAAAATTTGTGGTAAAACACACATAGCATAACATTTACCATAGTAACCTTTTTAAAGTGTACAATGTGGTACAGTAAGTACATTCACGTTGTTGTGCAACCATCACCACCATCCTTCTTGACAGCTCTTTTCATCTGGCAAAACTGAAACTCTGTATTCGTTAAACAGTAACTCCCTACTACCAAGGTAGGAAAAAAAAAAGCCCTATTACTAAGAAAAACAGGAAACAGCCAAGGTCACACCTGGTTAGTTTAACATTATTATCGCAGCCACCACTGAATGAATCCTGGATTCCATTACTAGCATGCAAGTTACCACTGACATCTGTGGAGTTAATTATAAAGTAATCTTTTTTTATGTCACTTTCTTTCCATCCAGAGTCCCAGGTCGGAGAATCTGTGCTCTTACCCTAGTTGCCAAAGATCAGGAAAGGCAAGTTATTCAGATATGATAGCTTCAATAGTCTTAGGTAAAGTTACATACAGAATACTTGGTTGCCCCCAAAAGGAAGAGAGTTCAATGAGTAGCCAAAAAGAAAGATAAAAATCCCCACTCTCCTTCAGCCTGATTTACAAGTAGTCTCAGGGACTGGGGTGGAGTTGATTCTTCAGGGGATATTAATGTATGGGTGTGGAGAGTTGGAAGCACAGTTGAAGGAAGAGTTAATTTATCCTTAACTATGAACACTGAGGGACCTTGGTAATGGAAGGGAATTTGGCAGGTTATTACAACATCTTACCTGTGACGGAAAGTCAGTTTTCCCAAACATGTAGCCTCTTTGTATATACTAATAAAATTGCTGGCTGAGCACATTGCCACTCAGCTTGAGACGATATTTCTAAGCCTCACTTGCAGCAAGGTGTGGCCACATGGATAAATACTGGCTAATAGAGTGTGAGAAAAATGATATGTGGATCAGCTAGGGTTTTTCCCTTAAATAGAATAGCATTCTCCCTCCTTCAAACTTTCCTCCTTGCTGCTAGATGGAATGTGAACATGATGGTGGGAGCTGAAGTATACATTTTATTTATTTATTTATCTATTTTTTGCTGAGGAAGATTAGCCCTGAGCTAATATCCATGTAAATCTTCCTCTATTTTTATTTTTAGTATGTAGGCTACCAGCACAACATGGGTGCTAACAGAGGGGTGTAGGTTCATGCCTAGGAACCGAACCTGGGTGGCTGAAGCAGAGTGCCCTGAACTTAACCACTAGGCTGTCAGGGCTGGCCCATGAGGCATCCATTTTAGATCAAAAGATGGAATCTGCATTTTGAGGATGGTGCTACAATAATGTAGAGGGATTCTGGTTTCCTGATAGTTGTGGGGTTGCCGTATCAGCTCTGGATTACAAATCTATAATTTGCATGAGATAAAAACAAATTTCTATCTCCTTTAAGCAACTATTATTTTGATTTTGGCTCTCTGTTACAGCAGGTGAGCCAGTATCATAATTAACACACTTCTCGTTGTCTAGCTATAGGCTGTATTCCACCGTGCTCTCTCCTGAGGCTCACAAGTTAAATTGCTCTACTGCAGAGCTATGCTCAGGGCAAAGACTCCTCTGAGGTCTCTCTGTTGATACAGCACAAATAGATTACAAAAAGAAAACCACAAGAGCGAAATGCTGCAAAGGTATGGTGCTCTCTGCCAGGAATGAGATTTGTGATTATTCATGAATCCTATTTCTTTTCACCTTCATAAATCATAATCTGATGTTCAATCTCTATTCAATCTCCTAACTGAGGCAGATCATGTATTAACTTGGAAAACAGCTCTTCTGATTCAAGCCAATGATACATAAAGCTGATGTTAAATTTCCTTCTTTCAGAATTATCATAGATTAGATTTTCACCAAGTCCTAAAACAGATTCTTAAATATGTCTTGCTCTACATGTAAATATTGTTGACTTCCTAAAAGTCACTTTTATGGACTTGCTAAAGTCTTTCTCAATGACTTTAATGTTTTTTAAACTGCAAAGTTATAGAAAATCAGAGTTGGAAAGTCCAAGTGTTCTCAATCTTGGCTGTACATTAAATTCATCTGTGCTAGTGTTTTAGAGAATACTAAATAATTTTAGAAATTTAGAATATTTAGAAAATATTAAATATAAAATACATCTAAACCATATCCTCAGAAATTGAGTAAATTGATTTTGAGGAGGGAGTGGAGTCAACAGTAGTTTTTAAAAGCTTCTCATATAACTCTAATGTGCAACCATGACTGGGGACCCCTGATCTAATCAAACCCTTAGTTGTATATTAAAAATGCTACTCACATTTATATATAACTACCCACATTTATATATAACTAGCTGGATTCTGAAGTCCAGCTAATTATATGAGCTATTAATGTGGTGCATCTACTTCATTTTCTAGATAGGAAAACTAAGGTACAGATAATGAAGGGACAAAATCAAGTTTGGCTGCAGGCCCATGTGTAGAAACCAATTAGGAATAGATTTCCCAATTTATTACTCACCTCATTCTAGCATGCTATAGAAGAATCAGTGAAAGTGTTACTAAAAATGGAATGATAGGGGAACAAGGAAATTTGTGAAGTTGAAATAATTACAAGGAGGCTCTAAGTGAGAATGGCATGTAGCTTCAAGAAGATTGATGGGAAAGGAAAGATAAAGAAATTTATTCCATTGATTTTTTTCTATATCACCTACTATGTGCTCACTAATAAAGGGTACAATAGGAAAAACACAGAGTTTCTACTCGTAAAAACTTATAATAAAGATATGGTATATTACCACACCTGTGAAACTTCAAGAGGCAACCATGTCAGAGCCATCTTTGTCCTTTTGTTGCCAAGTAGTGAGGCTGGTATTTAATAGGTGCTCAGTTTTTACTGAGAGAATGGATACATGTAAAATAAATAATAAGCATAATAGAAGCTTAGAAAGAGAAAAAAAATAACTCTGGGCTGCTGTAGTAAGGAAAAACTTCATGGAAAAGAGATTTAAGCTAAACTTTGAGGAAATAGGGTTTTGCATAAGTACAAAACAAGGCGATAGTTAATCCAGGAGGATAAAACATGTAAAAAGTATGTATACGAGAATTATATGATTGATGGTTGGCATAGAAGAGGCTGACTGGCTGGAACAGAGTTTATTTGGGGGATCAGTAAAAAAACCCTGCTGAGGTCAGATTATAGAAAACCTTAAATGATGCTCAATTGAGAGCTGAATCTTGAGGGTAAGTGGTGGCCATTAGTGATTACTGAATAGGCAGACGATCTATTGAAAGTCGTATCACAGGATGTCAGAAGAAGGGCATCTTCTATACATTGGGACTTTATAATGATTCTCCTCTACTGAGACAGGATTTTAGTCTGGATTAGCTTTACTTACTTTCAGAAAAGAAAAATGCTTCTGGCGTGGAACAGAGTTCATAACAGCTGATACAGAAAAAAAATATTATATTGTTAAGTAGGGGATTACTGCTAAGTATCATACTTGCCCTTTTATAAAACAGACCATCTCTGTGGCTGCATGGTGGCGCCCCAGTTAAGTGTGAACGTTCCGCTTCGGTAGCTTGGGGTTCATGGCACCTCGTGGCAAGCCATGCTGTGGTAGGCGTCCCACATATAAAGTAGAGGAAGATGGGCATGGATGTTAGCTCAGGGCCAGTCTTCCTCAGAAAAATGAGGAGGATTGGCAGGTGTTAGCTCAGGGCTAATCTTCCTTGAAAAATAAATAAATAAATAAATAAAATAAAAATAAAGTGGACCATCTCTAAGAGACTGTTAATGTGATCAATTGTCTTTTGGGTTTGGCAGAATAGGTATTTAGAAATAAAACACAATAAACAGCAACAAGTGACTAAACTGTAGCTTTTTTGTTAGGTTATCATTCACATCTCTTGCTGAAGGCCAACAAGCTTCTCCTTAACCACTTAGGCCAGTTATTAAAAACACCAGTATTCTCATCATGATATTTTCTTGAACTTGAGCTAGGTGCACACATTTGAAGATGGGAACATGGGAAATTACTAAATTATCTGACACTGGAGAGATAGTACAAGGAAATTCTGATATTTTACTACAAAATATTGCCAATTATGGAAGCTGTCAATTTAACAATAGGCTTATTCACTACGGTGTTTGATTAATGTGAAATTATTCAGTTGGCTACCTTGTAGTTGGCCTATTTTTGTGTCCAATTAGTATGCTAATAATGGTAATTATGTTCTATACTGCATGTCTCATCACCTAGAGGGTTTTTAAAATGATAAAATAATGAGAATAAACAAGCTGATGCTGACATTCAGTGGGCCATTCTAATTACTTACTGAGAGCACACTGGGGAATCAACACTCAACCAGAGAAAATGATTCTTGCTTACTTTGTTAAAACTACTCTTTCTAAAGAGCAGTAAGAGTTTGCTGCTGTTTTCTTTATTCCTGAGATATTTTATATCCCCACCCCATTTTTTATTTTCTATGTTTATATTCTGTATTCATTAAAAATAAGATAATGAAATTATATTTATCTTTTGTAAGTATTATTTGTAATAAGAGGTCAGAAAAACAAAGAATGGAAAATTGCTCAATTGTGCACCTCTGCACCCAATAACAACCAACTCTTTTTTTTTTCTCTCCACTGTATCTAAAAGAACAAAAACAAAACAAAACAAAATCCCTCTACTGACAACTCTCCTTGTACTTGGGGGAATACTGTGAGAGGTGATGACTCTTGCTGAAGTCCTCAACAAGATAACCAAACACACTAGTACACAGGAGAGATTTCTTCTCAAAGACATAAAACAAAAGTTCTCTTTTGTTTGGCTAATAATCCTATATTTTAAGATAGCCAGATGATCTATATTGAACAATCAGCATGGAGATAGAGATCAAGCTATTATGATAATTTATAACTATATTACTATAAAATGCATTCTATAATTCAAATGATAATATAGAACACTTAAATGTATAATTGATAATTAATACCTTTCTGGCTTTCAAAAAAGATCTAAAGTGCATCATGGAATCTATCTTCTGAATCATTTAAAATTAAACTTGTGGTTTGGACATTCACAAAATAAACCAAAACATTATATAATCTCTTTCTAACTGTTTTTTAATAAAGTAAAGCAAAGAGAACTCCATTCCTTAGAAGTTTCATGATGAGTGGGAAAAAGCACTGGACTCAGCTTCTAATCCTCTATGCATCTGATGATAAACTGTAATATTAAACAAGTTCATTGTGTTCTCTGATCTTTAGTTATTTCAACTGCAAAATAAGAGGGTTGAATTAGACCAGAGTTTCTCAGATTGTGTCCCATGAGTCTCTTATATCCCATGTGATATTAACAAATTTTGCATAAAAAATTATTTCTGTGATCAAATACATTTTGAAAACGCTGAGTTTGACCAAATTAAACAGGTTTGTTTATTGTAGGACTTCTTAGAGTATTTAACGTACTAATATACCTTATAGATCTTGCATTTTGGTGATATAATATACAGGATTTCTCAATTTGATCATTAGAACACATTTAACAAATAGCTATTAATATCTCATGGGGCACTAGCATTTTATAAAGTATAGTTTGGAAAAATATTGGACTAGACAAACTTTTTTAAGGTCCTTCCAAGCTCTAGTATTTTTCCTCACTAGATTGTAAGTTCCATCACAGTAGGGATAATACCTGTCTTGTATCTGCTACAGGCTAGATGTTTGTACCAAGCATAGTACTTGCACATAGTATATGCCTAATAAATACTTGCCGAATTAATGAAAGAATGAATTAACGAATAAATTAGTGAATGAACAAATACATACATACATACATACATACAGTCTTTGTTTCTATAAAAGTTCAGCACATTATGGGAAGGAATAATTTTTGGGTCCCACTATTCTCTCTTGTTGTAGTTTGCCATTCCCCATTGTACTTTTCCTGATGCCTGTGCCGTTAGTCTGTAATGAAAACAAAGTAACAAGATCTTATTATTGTCATTGTAAATCTCATTCTTTATTGACTTGACAGGAATAATATAGTCACTACTTATTGAAGAATGACTAAATGTTTGGCATTGTGCAAAGTAATTTGCCTATATTAATTAATCGAATCCTTTCAACAACCCTATGTGAAATGTATTATTTTCTGTCTTCTACAGAGAGTTAAGTAAAGGTCCCACAGTAAGTGGCAGTTGTAGAATTCAAAGGAGTTCATAATGTGAGCTTTTAACTGTTATAGTATACCTCTCGCTACACCGTCATTTGACTTGTACAATGTCCCAGCACTTGTTAGTGAATAAATTTTTTCATGATATCCTGGACCTAAGTCTATTCTGGTAGATCTATGGTCTATCAGAATGATCCCCATCTATTTGACCTCCCACAATCCTCTGTGCTGGTCAGTGCTAAATCAACTACCACATTACAACTTATAAATCAACCCCAAATATACATTAATTCTGAACTTTTCTACCTTGATTGCTTCCAAGATTAACCAAATTACCCTATGTAGTAATGCTAGCATTATCCATATTTGTACTAATGAGGAAACAAAAAACTTTCTATTACGATCCTGCTTTATGAGGTAAAAATAGTTTTCATGTCTCCATCTGTCTGGATATATCCAAAGCAAATATCTTCAACTAATATTTGAAAGAATTTTATCCCTTCTTGGGAGCAGAGGCTATTCTTATAAATCATATGTAGTATTCAGTGTGACGTGTGAAAATTAATAGAGGAAACCTCAACGACAATTGGAGTTGGGAAAGTCTGTAGAGAGAGCTCTCACTTCCTACAATGGTGGTCAATTATCCCAAGCAGGAAGACGTCAATTACAGGGTCAGTTAATTACAGGGACAGTTACAGACTGCATGAGAAGAGATATACCTTGCACTCCCAAACGGGATGAGTAATTACTTGACTGCTCTACCAGGAGGAAGGAAGATTTCTCTTTTGCCCAGCAACAAACCCAGCTAATAGGAACACTACAGCTCAGCTAATAAGAAGCCATCATCACAAGAACACTTACTTTCCTCCAACAAACTTTCACTTTTTCCTTTCTGATGACTTCTTTGTCCCACCCTTCTTTCTACAGAAGCTTTCTATCTTATATAACTCCTGGAGTATCTCTCTGCCTGATAGAAGAGATGCTGCTTGATTCATGAATAATTCAATAAAGCCAACTAAATCTTCACATTTTCTCAGTTGAATTTTGTTTTTTAATACATGGGTACAGAAGAATGTCCTGTGCTACAAATTAATATTTAATTGTGTGATGCAGAAGATAAATGTATGACTTTATTAACATTTGTGAAACGGAGCACAGGGTGCCAGATGGTGAGCCACAGTTCAACAAAAGACCACAATAGAAATTGAATTGGGGAAGTTTATCACTCACATGTCCTGGAGGAAGTAAATGGCATGCCTCAAGAGACCATATAGGGAGATCAAGGCAGGGTGCAGGCAGAGAGAGAGGCAACACCTGGGGCACTTGCCTTTATTAGGGTCCATGAGTGCAGTGCTTTGGGTTTCCTAGGCTAAGTCCAGATTGGTCAATTCAAACCAAAAGATCAGGGTTTTGGTAAGCTCCATGAGTCTTATCTGAGGGACACACCAGGGGAAGGCCCTGGGAGGCGGGGTAGACTGTTTATGACGAGGACTGTTGGGGAAGTCATATCAGGGACTTACATATGCTTGTGACTCTACAGGCTGTTATCTAGGGCATGCACTTGCATGAGGGGCTAATGTTAGTTTAAGGCCCCCACAGGCTGCTTGGCTAAACAAACTGGATGCTGAGGCAACAATACCATGGAGTAACTTAGCTAAACTCCTGATAATAAGTCTTGCCACTGATGAATGGGGGGCTAATTTTAGTTTAGAAAACACTTTCAGTTTGCTTTCTACCAAAAAAGGGAGGAGAATATACATAAAATTCCCTGGAACCTACATTGTGGAAGCATGAGAAAGAACACAGATATAGAAAATTCAGGCAGAAAGGAGTGATTGGGTTAGGCAATGAGCTCCAGAACCCAGAAAACAAAGAATAAAACTAGTCCCATAGCTAACAAGAAAAGGAGAAAACTAAAATTTTGGAGATGCTATTGGAGTTAAACAGAATCCTCAGGAGTTAGTAGTAAAAAATGTATACTTGAAATGAGCTTGAGAAAATCATATAAGATTGAAAATATACAAATTTATATAAAGATCTCTAAGTAGGAAAGGGATTGGTTACAGTGCAAACGGTATAAGACAAAAACATAATGGAAACAGATCAGAAGAATTTGGAAGAAGCCAAACTAGGAGGTACAAGAAAAGATGCCATCCTCTTGGCCACACAGAAAAAAATTCTTCCTGACTTTTAGCAGCAAAGAACAAACTGGAAGCTCATCTCAAAATTGTCACTGTGTAGATTTCATATTCATATCTCAGTTACTTTTATGGTACACAGAATATATGATACTATAAAGATGGGAAGTTTTATCAACTCTAACAGACTTTTTTGCTGTTTTTATAAAGCCCCAATGCTATTTAGTTACCTAAGCTGACTTTCCTAAGTAAATTGAAGTCAATATTCCTATGTCCAGAACAGATTAAACAAATAAATAAGAAGTCCCTCTGACAGCATACTATTTTCCTTTTTTTAAACTATGAGTACACGTTACATAGATTTGTCTTTATTACTCCCTTCCTGCCACAGAAACTGACACATATTGAGTTCTCAGTAAGTCTGTTTGAATAAATGAATGAGTAATTACATTAGTTTACCGAACAAAAGCAAGTTCTTCAAAAATTTTTCTTCCATTATATCCAACATGGGAAGAACTATATAAAAAAATCTGTCTGCACTTTAGAAATCTATGTATAGTCAGCTCTGTGTGGTCTGTCCAGTCTTCTAGTAATTGGAAACCTTTTAGGGGGCACTTCTACATTTCAACAAGAACTGATGTTCATAATGATGACCCTGCAGCACTAAAAGTCCTAAAGTGTCTTCTGAATCATCAAAACAGTATTCATTTATGCACAGCATAGCTTTCATGTTAATTGTATTTCATTGTATTCCAAGGCTTTGAAAACTGGCAAGTTTGCTGTGGTAAATATGTTCACTTTTTATTAGCCAAGTTATTTAATTAACTAACCCATTGTATAGTACTCCCACCCCTCTTCCCAAGTAATGATTGAAAATAGAAAGCTATGTTGTCATGTTCAGAGAAACTATGGTACTAAAATACACTAAATTCCTTTCTATAACATATATGTTACACCATTTTTGGAGCAGTTGAGTATTTTCTATTTGTTGTTTGGAAGGGTACAGAACTCAGATGACAATTTGCTGTTCCCGAGAATAAGGAAAAAGTAAATGAAGTTCTGAGTAAATGGAAAAGGCTTTCCATAAACGTTCTGTCTTGTAGAGTGTGTATAGCTACAGTGCACACTGCAAAGACAGATAAAAAGGATGCTTAAAATGATAATGGAGGTGGAATGTTTTCAATAACCTCCCTCCTCTAGAGAGAGAGTAAGTTCAAAGCCTATCATATCATTTGTGCTTCTTAAGTACCCATTTTGTTGCTTTAATTTTGACTTTCCAGACTCATCTTCCATTATCCAGGTGAAAGAATGTCCCTTTCTCTTCACAGAAGTGACACAGGATAACAGTGTCTCTACACAAAGATTGCAAAGAGCTGCTACTTATTATTTGAAAATAAACAAGCACAAAATCTCTTGTTGGAGCTCAAGTGGTTAAAAAGTACTTCATTCCAGGACCACAATGGAAAATCACCAAATCTAGCTCAAATGCTTCAAGAGAGTATTGAGAAATGGATTCTCACCAAGAAATACATTCATTTATTTATTGACAACAAGAGGAGAGCTCTTCTGCAAATGGCTTTTCATCTTGAAACTCCTTGGCTATTGGAAGAGCAATTTTGTATATTAAGATCCACTGAGAGGTGTCATGCCATGTGTTTTGTCCGGTTGCAATCTAGTTCAGTAATCACAAATTTCCATAATATTATACCTAGTAATTCTCCACGCTGGGGCTTGAGAAAGGTTTGCTGTTATTCTTACCTGACAAGTGAGTACTGAGAGGCTTAAGTCATTGCCAGGAAAGAATCACTCATTTTACAAATTATCATAGGAATAGAATTATAGACACTTTAAGTAGAGAGGATTTTTAAGAGCCAAAATAAACTGTTATCGCTAAAGGATGAATTCTCATCCAAATTTAGTCCCATGATTCTTATAAAATAAATGAAGGTACTTTATATCTTACTTTTTAAATTTCACTATGATCCTAAATAACTACTTCAGTGTTTCAAAAACTTGGTATGCCTACCACTGGTGATATGGAAGATGATTTTTAGAAGATACATGAACATTTTATATGTTGATAGTTATGCATTTTAAAAAATATTTATTAGGGGCCGGCCTGGTGGTGCAGCGGTCAAGCACGCACGTTCCGATTCGGCAGCCCAGGGTTCACAGGTTTGGATCCCAGGTGCGGACATGGCACCACTTGGCACACCATGCTGTGGTAGGCATCCCAGGTATAAAGTAGAGGAAGATGGGCACGCATGTTAGCTCAGGGCCAGTCTTCCTCAGCAAAAAGAGGAGGATTTGCAGCAGTTAGCTCAGGGCTAATGTTCCTCAAAAAAAAAATAAATAAAATAAATAAAAAATAATATTTATTAGAAAAAATATTACTTGCACATCAAATCTGTGTTTTCATGGCTATTATTACTTAGTATAAGTTTAAATTTTTCAAAAATTGACTTAAAGTCAATTTAAAGGAAATATGAAATTAACAATAATAAAGTTGATATTCAAAATATCATAAAATTCACAAGAGTGGTAAAGGAATAACTGAATTTTGAGAAATGCTAACATAGCTAAAACACCTCCATTCATGTTTTGGATACATATAAAAATTCAAAGAGGCAGTTCCAACCCTTCCTTGGCTTCTAATTTTTTAGCTAGTAAACAGTAGTCTATATATTTAAATGACCCCTATAAATTAGCAAGATGAGTAAGTAAGGCCAGATTGATCACGTTCTATTTCATGATGTAGGGAAACTGAAAGAGGACTATAACAGGACCACAGAAGTAGCCTATTCCTTAGAAGATTCATTTTCAATTTCAACAACTCAATCATCTAAAAAGGACAAAGCAGAAAAGTATATAAATAGATAACAAAATTTATTTCATTAAATGCCCTTTCAACCTTTATTGACAGAGTCATATGTTTTTGTATAATTTGGCCTATATTAATGGATTTATCACCAACATGAGAACAAAAATAGAAAAACTAAAACTACTTGATCACTGAATATAAACAAAGGTCTAAAGAAGGGTGAGATTTGAACTAATTGATAACTAGTACTCCAGAACCTTGTTACTCAAAGAGTCAGGGACCAGTAGCATGTTGTTATCTGGGAACTTGTTAGAGACTCAGAATCATGGGCTCCATCCCAGAGCTAATGAATCATAGCTTGCATGTTAATAAGTTCACTAGGTAATTTTATGTCCGTTAAACTGAGAAGCATTGCTCTAGAGAAGTTCTCAAAGTACGGACAAGGGACCACTGGGGATTCCTGGATATTTTCAGGTGGTCTGCAGGGCTAGATCTATTTTCATAATAATACTAAGATGTTATTCACCTTTTTCACTGTGTTGACATTTGCAGATGGTGCAAAAGCTAGTCAAGGCAGTGACACCAAACTGTAGCAATTGCATTCTTCACCTCTAAACACTTGCAGGAAAGATAAGAAGACTCTTTTAAGAATATCCTTGATTAAACAGAAAAAATTGTCAATTTTGTTAAACCTCTACCCTTGTAAATATATGTACTTAATATTCTCTGTGATGAAATTTCAAGTACATATAAAGCACTTCTGATGCATAACAGAGTATCATAGTTATATGGAAAGAAGAATACTCTTGCAACTGAGTTGCAAACTGAGCTAGCCACTTTTGTTTTGAAGACCATTTCTGCTTGGAGGAACAACTGAAAAACTATTCAGATATGGATATTTGCAAACTTCTTTTTCAAATACAAGCAGAATGAGTGTTTCTTGAAGAAAAATAAGTGACAGCATTGTTGACAATGATAAAATTTGAGCTGTCAAGCAAAATCAGAATTTTAGAAAACTTGTATCTTCCAGATGAGTTTGACAGTCTCACATTAAAGAATTGTTTGATCAGATTTTATGGTGACAGTAATGGATATGATTTTTGGTGGGTATTTTTTTTTTTAATTTATTTATTTATTGGTGAGGAAGATTGGACCTGAGCTAAGATCTGTTGCCAATCCTCCTCCACTTTAAGGAACACTCCACTCTAAGGAACACATTAGCTGTTCCTTAGCTGGTATCTGTGCCACTCCTCCTCCACTTTGTATGTGGGACACTGCCAGAGCATGGCTTGATGAGCAATGTGTAGGTCTGCGCCAGGATCCAAACCCAAGAACCCTGAGCCGCTGAAGCAGAACACGTGAACTTAACAACTTTGCCACCAGGCAGCCCCTTGGCTGGTATTTTAGAATAACATGTGCCGAATCTACAAAGCCCAATGAATCAATATTTTCCAAATGACCAATGAATGATGTTATGAAATCTTGCAAGGGTTAAAAGATCCACTCAAAGTACAAGACAGATCAATTGGTTTTTATATACTAGAGAGTATTCACTGATAGAGTTTTAGTTTCCATATTTCAACTGACAAGGCCCCAAACATTCCATCCCCCTCACGCTTGAACCTGCTGACAGGCCACATATAGATCCTCCATTTTTGCCCCTAGTTAACTTACCATTCTTTGTCTCATGTGATTAGCTAAGATTAGAACTGTCTGTCCTTTTAAAATAGCTGGAAACGTAGAGAAGCCTTTTGTGTTCAGCTAACTGACTGAGACTTTCCCTGATGGCAAAACAACCTCAACTGTAAATCACCCCACCCGTAACTTTTCTAACCCTCCCTATAAAAGTCTAAGGCAAAACCAGTCTACTGAGACATTTTATTCTTCAGATCTGGGTTGCTCTCTCTATTGCTATTAGCCTGAATGAAATCAGTCTCATTCTTTGTCCTGCTTTGGTGTTTGACACAACTGTTGGAAGCTACAATTTGTACAGTTTCAGTGTATATAAAAGGAATATCCACGATTATCTTAAAAACCTATTAAAGTACCCCTCTTACAACCACACATTTGTGTGAGTCAGGTTTTTTTCCCCTATACTTTACTCAAAACAACATCTCACACAACAGGCTGAATGCAGAACAGATATGAGAATCCAGTTGCCTTAGATTAAGAGATATTAAAGAGATTTGCAAAATGTAAAACAAAACCACTCTTCTCATCACTTTTTCTTGGTAAATGAGTGCTTTTTAATAAAAATGTACTATTTTTGTTAATGTGTAATGGATTTATTATTGCTATTTTAAAATGAATTAAGAAATTAATATTTTAAAAATTTGTCATTTTCTAATTTCTAATATAGTTAAGTATTGATGGAATGTATAGGGACATTTACTGAGACTAAAATGTTTGAGAATTCCTTCTCTGGACCTCTGAAATGTAGTCTTTGAAGCTTAATGCTGGTCTAGGCGTTACCTCTTTAGTTGCTGGAACATGGTAAGTTCTGGGTGGCTCCCTGGTGGAGGAGTTAGCAGGGGACATCAGGGGGTTTGGAATGGCTTTTTGCCAGCCAGTACTAAAATATTTAAATATTTTAAAAACTGCTTGGTGCTGGTTAAGTTTGCGCGCTCCACTGCAGGCGGCCCAGTGTTTCGTTGTTTCGAATCTTGGGCGCAGACATGGCACTGCTCATCAAACCACGCTGAGGCAGCGTCCCACATGCCACAACTAGAAGGACCCACAATGAAGAATATACAACTATGTACTGGGGGGCTTTGGGGAGAAAAAGGAAAAAAATAAAAAATCTTTAAAAAAAAAAAACTGCTTTGACCTTAGAGGTGCATAAGAGCTAAATATTAGCCCTTGTGTAAAAACCTCCCAAGTAAGGTGGGGCTATTTTTAAGGCACTCTGAATATGGTGGCTTAGAGGTTATGGGATCCATCAAAAGCTCCTGTTTAGCATTGATACAGCTGCTGTTCAAGCATTCAGAATTTCCAGAACAATTAATATACTTGACAATGGAGCAAGATACCTGAGCTAATGCTGAGATAGATCGTGAATGATTTGAAGTTTCTTCAAGTCAGACTGTTACCTTTTTTTCTTTTTGTATTTCTCATAATACCTACTAGTAATGTGTTAAAAAACAAGCATTTTGTGTTTACTTGTTCACTGATTTTTTTTGTCTCCTGCAATTTTTCTTTCATGCTTTAATATCATAAGCCTTTGCTGAAAATACCATTAAAATAGTTGTAGTATGTGTGTATGATTTCCAAAATGAACATTTAGTCAGAGCAACTTTCTAAAATACTCAAAAATCTCATGCCTTATGACTTAGTGCTGTAGTTTGTTTCCCATGGTTTATTTATACTCAATTTCATAGAACCTTTCCAAAGATCCAAATATTCCTCAGGGATCTCTTTTGCTACCCAGTTTAGACGTATTCTATTCAAGTGGGCAAAAATGCTTCTATCTCCTTCAATTTATACCTAGAAATACGATCTTGAAAAGTTTTCTAATTTCCAGAAAAGTCTCAGTTTCACATTTTTCTCAATTTTCATGCAAATAAATCCAACAAAGTAAACAGATTACCTCAGATTACTCACATTAATTTTGGCTTCGAAAAATATGCAAAATTAAGCTATAAACCTATGAGATTGAAGACTTAGCTTGAGCCATGCCATCAATCTTGTTGTTTATTAGAAGACACATTACTCTTTACAAGATGCCGACTAGGAAAATATCCCCCTCTTATCTACAGCCCTAGAACTGTAGCAGCACCATAGCTTCAAAGATTAAGAGCTCAAAATGTCACGTGCACACACACATAGAAACACACAAAATTTACTTAAAGTTTAACAAATCATATGCACCCACTATGTGTTTGTTTGATTTATATAAACCATCTACAGTGCACAGCAATCTTGGAAATTAGTTACACATTTGTCAGGACAAAGAGACAAATTAAACAGCAATATTGTGATTACTGTTAGAAATCATGAATACTAACTAAGAAGAGGACCTATTCAATAGGTAGCCCCTAAAATATATAATCTACCATCCAACCTCTCTTTTGTCTAATCTCTTGATTTTTGTGTGTAACCAAGAGAACCTGCATTACCAGACTGATTTTTGAATATAATGCTGCAGGTAATACAAAATTTTTAAATAAAAAAATGCATTATTTAAAGTTTATCATTCAGTCCCTCCTTGGTTTTTCCCTCAGTTAAACTGTGCTTCCAAGTCTTCAAGATCCAATCCATCCTGGCCCATAGATCTGCCCTCCTCTTTCCAACCAGAGAAACCAAGAGTAATTTTCTCACTTGATTATCTAGGATGAAGAAAGAGAAGAGTAAGTGGTAACTCCATATAGAAACCTGGAAATAGAAAAATAACACAACTATATAAATGCTTGGAATAAGAGAAATTAGGTCAGATAGGGATGAAGAATTTGGAAAGCTTTTAAATTATTAATTAAAATCATTTTTTATATATAGGGCTATTCACTTTATTTCTACTCGCGTGACTTTTGGTAATTTATGACTCTCAATAAAATGTCCATTGCACCTGTTATCAAATTTTTAGGCATAAAATTGTTCAGATTATTTTTTTAATATCCATTTAATGTCCATGTGATCAGAAGTGACCCTTCTTTCATTTCTGATATTGGTAATTTTGTGTCTTTTCTCTCTTCTTAATCTGGTTATTCTAGTTCAAAATTTATCAATTTTATTGATATTTTCAAAGAACATGTTTTTGGTTTCATCGATTTTTCTATTGTTCCCTGGTTTTTATTTTATTGATTTCTGCTTGAATTTTTATTGTCTCTTTAGCTTGATTTAGGTACAATTTGTTTTACTTTCTGTATTTTCGTATAGCAGAATTTTGATTATTGATTTTTGATCCTTTTTTGTTTATAATTCATGTTTCTTAAATTAACAGAATATTTTTAGTGCAGTTTTGGAGTTCAAGAAAAATTGAGTGGAAAGAACAGAGGTCCCATATACCCCTCACCCCACTCTCCAAACACAGAGTTGCCCCTATTATTAGACACGTTGCATTAGTGTGGTGTATTTGTTACAAGTTGTCAAACCAATGTTGATGCACTATTATTCCTAATGTCCATAGTTTACATTAGAGCTCACTCCGTGTTGTACATTCTATGGGTTTTGGCAAACGTATAATTGTAACAGCTAGATCTTAAGTTAACATGAGGGAAGCCATCTTAAGGAAAGGAAGCAATATTGTAACTATGACCTTGACTCACTAGTCTCTTTGAATGCCTTCTAGCCTACACATACCTGGATAATTAAGAACCTCTCTCTTTTGGAATATCTATCATATGCTAGTTCTATGACTCTTGCTTATGTATACCTCCCTGCTGTGATAAGATGACAACTTTGTTCTTGGAGTTCCCCAGGAGCATAATGACCTCCAGAATGAAAAATTTTGTTTTGGCACCCATCATGAATGACAGAAGAAAGAGATAATGAGGCAGCTTGAAGTTCATCACACTGAATGGGGGACAGCCCTGAACCCCCTCCTTCCCTACCCATTTCCCCTATGTAACCGCCTCAAGATTCTGTATGATTTTAATTTGGTTCTTCAGGACACTACTCTGCCATCTTCCAATTATGCGAGGTAATTGTAGAAACTTTCCTTTTTCAACCACCAGCTTGTTTGCAATTGATTGGCACCAGATTGTGGCAAGCACAACAAGCTCCTTTTTGCTCGGTTACATAATGATATTTATCTACCGTGTGTACACCATACAGAAGAGTTTCACTATCTTAAAAATCCTCTGTGCTCCACCTATTCATCCCTCTCACTTCCTCTCCTCCCCAACTTAAAACTCTTGGCAATCACTGGTCATTTTGCCCTCTCTATAGTTTTGCATTTTCTAGAATGTCATACAGTTGAAATGATGCAAAATGTATCCTTTTCAGGTTGGCTTCTTTCTCTTAGTAATTTGCATTTAAGGTTCTGTTATGTATTTTCATGACTTAATAACTCAATTATTTTTATTGCTGAATAATATTCCATTGTATGACTGTACCACAGTTTGTTTATTCATTCACCTATTAAAGGACATCTTACTTTGTTCCAACTTTTGGCAATTATGAATAAAGTCACTTTATTTGTACACAGGTTTTTCTGTAAACATAAGTTTTCAAGATAATTGAGTAAATACCAAGGAGCATGATTGCTGGATGACATAGTAAGAGTAGGTTTAGCTTTGTAAGAAAGTGCCAAACTGTCTTCCAATGTGTCTGCACCACTTTGCATTGCCACCAACAATGAATGAGAGTTCCTGTTGCTCCATATGGTCACCAGTATTTGATGTTGTCATTGTTTTGCACTTTAGCTTTTCCAATAGGTGTGTAATAGTGTCTCATTGATGTTTCAATTTGCAATTCTCTGATAACACATGATGTTGAGCATTTTTATATGTTTATTTCCCATTTATATATCTATCTTAGTGAGATTTGTAGAATATGTTTAGCCATTTTTAAATAGAGGTTTTTTTTCGTATTACTGAGGTTTAAGAATTCTTTGCATATTTTGGATATCCATGTTGTGTTAGATATGTGTTTTGCACATATTTTCTCCAACTTTGTGGCTTGTGTTGCATTCTCTTAACAGTGTCTTTTGAATAGTAGAAGTTTTTAACTTTAATGAAGTCAACTTCATTATCAATTGCAACTTATCAATTATCACTTTCTTACATCATGCTTCCAGTGCTATATCTAAAAAGTAATTGTCAAATCCAAACGTACTGCATTTTCTCCTATGCTATCTTCTAGGAGTTTTACAATTTTGCATTTTACATTTAGGTATGTGACCTATTTTGAATTAATTTTTGTGAAATTGTAAGGTGTGTGTCTAGATTCATTTGCACGTGGTTGCCAGTTGTCTAGCACCATTTTGAAAAGACTATCATTTTTCCATTGAATTTCCTTTGCTCTCTTGTCACAGGTCAGTTGACTATATTTCTGTGGGCCTATTTTGGGGCTCTGTATTCTTTCTATTGATCTATTTGCCTATTATTTCACAAAGATCACACTTTCTTTTTTATTGCAGCTTTATAATAAGTCTTGGAATAAGGTAGTGGCAGTAGTCTAAATTCCTTCTTCTTCAATATTATACTGGACACTCTGGGTCTTTTACCTTTCCGTATGAACTTTAGAATCAGTTCACAAATATCCACAAAATAACTTGCTGAGATTTTGATTGGAATTGTATTGAACCTATTGATCAATGTGGGAAGAACTGACATCTTGACAATATTGAGTCTTCAAATTTGTGAACATGGAATATCTCTCCATTCATTTAGCTTTTCTTTGATTTTGTTCATCAGAGCTTTGTACTTTTCCTCGTATGGGTCTTGTACATATTTCATTAGATTTATAGCTACATATTCAATTTGGGGGGATGTTAATGTAAATGGTACTATGTTTTTATCAAATTCCACTTGTTCATTGTTGATATATAGGAAAACACTTGACCTTCCTATATTAACCTTGTATCCTGCAGACTTATTAAAATTTCTTACTATTTCTGGAGTCTTTTTGTTGATTCTTTGAGATTATCTACATAGAATATCATGTCTTCTGCAGATAATCACAGTTTTATTTCTTCTTTCTCAATCTTTATGCATTTTATTTCATTTTTTGTCTCATTGTGTTAGCTAGGGCTTCTAGTACAATCATAAATAGGAATGGTAAGAAGGAACATTCTTTCCTTTTCCTGATCTTAGTGGGAATGCATCTAAGTTCTCACCTGTAAGCAATATGTTAATTCGAGGTTTTGTAGATATTTTCTATCATGTTGAGGTGTTTCCCCTCCATTCCTAGTTTGCTGCATTTTGTGTTACGAATGGGTGTTGGATTTTGTCAAATGTTTTTTCTGCATCCATTAATATCATCATCTGAATTTTCTTCTTTAGCCTATTAATATGATGGATTACATTAATTGATTTTTCCAGTATTAAACCAGTTTTGCACACCTGGATTAAATCCTGCTTGGTTATAGTGTATTATTCTTTTTATACATTGTCAGACTTGATTTGCCTATATTTTGTTAAGGATTTTTGCATCTATGCTAATGAAGGATACTGATCTGTAGTTTATTTTTCTTGTAATGTCTTTGATTTTGTTATTGGGGTAATGCTAGCCTCATAGAATGAATTATAAAGTATTCCATTTGCTTCCATTTTCTAGAAGAAGTTGTAGAAATTTAGCATAATTTCTTCCTTAAATGTTTGATAAAATTCACCAATGAATCCATCTGGGCCTGGTGCTTTCACTTACAGAAGGTTATTATTTAATTTAATAGATGTAGGCCTATTCAGATGAATTTTTCTTCTTGAGTTTTAGAGATTGTGTCTTTCAAGGAATTGGTCCAGATTATCAAATTTGTGGGCATAAGGTGTTTTACAGTTTTGCTTTATTTTCCTTTTGATGCCCATGGAGTCTGTAATGATGTTCACATCTTCATTTTTGATATTAGTATTTTACTTCCTCTCTCTCTTTTTTTCTTAGTTAGCCTGGCTAGAGGCTTAATGATTTTATTAATCTTTTCAAAGAACAAGTTTGGAGTTTCATTGATTTTTTTTAATTGATTTCTTGTTTTCAATTTCATTGATTCTTCTCTAATTTTTATTACTTTTCTTCTGTCAACTTTGGATTTAATACTCTCTTTTCTTCTAGTTTTCTAGGATGGAAGCTTAGATTTTTAATTTTAGATCTTTCTTCTTTTCTAATATGTGCACTCAATACTAGATATTTTGCTTTAAGCACTGATTTTGCTGCATCTCACTAATTTTGATAACTTGTAATATAATTTTCATTTTATTCAAAAAATTTTAATAACTCTTGAGATTTCTTATTTGACCTATGTGTTATAGAATCTCTTAGTTCTTTAGTATTTTCCAGTTATCTTTCTGTTACTGATTTCTAGTTTAATTCAAACATAGTATGAATCCTACTTTGTGTGATATATATTCGTTTAAATTTGTTAAAGTGTATTTTATGTCTCAAAATATTGTCTATCTTGGTGAATATTCCCTGTGAGCTTAGAAAAATGTGTATTCTGCTACTGTTGGAAATATTATTCAACACATATCAATTACATCCAATTTGATTGATGCTACTCTTCAGTTCATTTATTCCTTAGTGATTTTTTTACCTGATGGCTCTGTTAACAACTTATAGGCAGGTAGTGAAGCCGCCAACTACAATAGTGGATATGTGTATTTCTATTCTCAGTTCTATCAGATTGTGACTCACGTATTTTGATTTTCATTTGTTAGGTACATTCATGTTTAGAATTTTTATGTCCTTTTGAAACTCACTTTTTTATCGTTGTTTTGTGTCCCTCTTTATTTCTGATAACTTTCCTTGCTCTGAAGTCTTCTCTGTCTGAAATTAATATTGCCACTTCGCTTTCTTTTGATTAATGTTAGCTTGATATGCTTTTCTCCATTTTTAGTCTTTTAACCTGTGCCTTTGTATTTAAAGTGGGTTTCTTGTAGATAATATATAATGTGTCCTATGTTTTATCCATTTTGACAATCTCTGTGTTTTAATTAGTGTATTTTGAGTATTGATGTTTAAAGTGATTATTGATATCTACCATATCAATGTATTAATATCTACCATATGTGTTACTATTTTCTATTTTGTATCTTTGGTTTGTGTTTCTTATTTTGTCTTCTACTAGTTTTCTGCCTTTTCTGGGTTAAAGTGAGCCTATTTTAAGCTTCCCTTCTCTTTTCTCTCTTAGCATATCAATTATAATTCTTTTTTAATTACTTTTCTTTCTGATTTCCATGGATTTTGCAATATCTGTTTAGAACTCTTATAAGTCCATTTTCAAATAATACTATATTGCTTCCCCGATAGTCCAAGTACGTTATAACAGAGTATCTTCTTCCCTTTCTCAGATCCTTTACATCATTGCTGTCGTTCATTTCACTCATCCATAAGCTATACTCAATTAATATATTATTGCTATTATTTTGAACACACTGTTATTTGTTAGATCAATTAAAAAGTTAAGAAATAATTTACTTTTATTTATTTCTTCACTAATGTTCCTTCTTACTTTATGTAGATCCATGTTTCTGCTCTATATTATTTCCTTTCTCTGAAGTACTTCTTTTAATAATTCTTTCCAGGCTGGGACTTGGTGACAAATTTCCTCAGTTTTTGTTTGTCTGAGAAATTATTTATTTCTTTTTTGCTTTTGAAGGATAATTTCCTGGATAAAGAATTCTAGGTTGGTGAGTTTTTTCTTTCAAGACTTTGCATATTTCATTCTACTTTCTTCTTGCTTGTATGATTTCTGAAGAGAAGTCCAAGGTACTCTTTATCCTTGTTCCTCTATAGCTAAAGTGTTTTTAACCCTCTGACTTCTTTCAAGATTTTCTCTTTATTTTTTATTTCCTACAGCTTAAATATGATATACCCAGGTATTGTTTATGGTATTTAACTTGCTTGGTATTCTCTTAGCTTCCTGGTTCTGTGGTTTGTTGCCTGTCATTACTTTTGGAAAATTTTCAATCATTATTTCTTCAAACATTTCTTCTGATCCTTTCTCTCTTTCTTCACCTTCTGGTATTTCCATTATGTATATTTTACATCTTTTATGATAGTCTTACAGTTCTTGGATACTCTGTTCTGTTTTTTTTTTAAGTTATTTTTTCCTCTTTTCAGTTTGGGAAGTTTCTATTGACATATCTTCTAGTTCACTGATCCATTTATCAATAATGAGGTGTCTAATCATGTGTCCATTGAACAAAGTCTTCATTTCTTTTACAGTATTTTGGTTCCTAGAATTTACTTTTGATTCTTTCTTAGAGTTTCCATCTCTGCTTATATTACCCCTCTGTTCTCAGATGTTGTCCACTTTTTCCATTAATGCCTTTAGCATGTTAATATAGTTATTAATTTGTGAGAATTCTGAGATCTCTGCCATATCTGAATATAATTCTGATACTTACTTTATCTAATCGATCTTTGTTCGCTTCTAAACAACTTTGTTGTTTTCTTGTTTGTTTTATTTAGTTTATGTCTTGTAGTATGTCTTGTAACGTTTTGTTGAAAACAGGACATTATGTACTAGGTAAAAGGAACTGAAGTAGATAGGCCTTTAGTGTGAGATTTCTTGTTTCTCTGGTTAGTGTTTTGGCTTGTTTAATGTTTATTATAGTTAGCAGTACCAGAGGCTTCAAATTCCTCTAGTGTCCTTGTATTTGTCTTCTCTCTTGACTTTGAGGCTTCTCTATATACTGCCTCACAGAGAATACCCATTTCTTTCTTGCCTCTCTTTTAGCTGTACTTCACCCTTATTGTACTGGAGTTGTCCTGGTTGGTAATAAGGTGGGGTAGGGAGAGCATTCAATAATCTTCAGATTAAGTCTCAGTCTTTTAGTGAATCTTTGTGTTGGGTCTATGGCCTTCAATAACATTTCTGTCCCTCTTCAGTATTATCATGTTTTTACCTGCTCACTCCTCCATCCTGTGGCTGCAGTATTTTCAATCCATTTCTTTGAAACCTTGACTTCCTTGACTTGTTTCATCACTCCCTTAGATGGAACAGGAAAGCTTGAAGAGCTGGAAGTGGGAGAAATTCCCCTTCCTCTCCTCAGATAAGGTTTCAGAACTTTGCTCTAGCAAAGCCCTTTCCTGTCTAGAAGAGGCCTTTGTTATGGATAAATTTCTGTGTGTGTTTCACAATGGTGCTCCTCCCTTTCCCCTGCCAGAGCTTTGGGAGAATTTGCTTTGCTTTCTTCTCATGAGAACCTAGTGGAGTTTCTAGAAAAATGCCCACAAAATTATGTCCTCCTAAAAGTGCTGCCCCCAGTAGTTTCTCACTCTCAAGCTACTCCATATTCAACCTCCAGTCATTCATCAATATTATCTTTTAAGTGTTCCTACCAGTTTAAGGTTACAGTGACTTCTGCTTGAGATAAACCAATTTCAATTGCTGTATATCTCTGGAATGCTTCTATCTCTAACTCTCAAGGTGATGGTGTTCCCTATGACTTCAGTTGTCTGATGGTTCAAGGAATGTTGATACTTTTCAGTTTGTCCAGCTTTTTTTCTTGTTGTAAGGACAAGATTGACAATTTCCAAACTCTTCAGAGAATTGAAACTGGAAGTTAGATGAAAGATTTTGAGAGATTGTGTTCCCTCCATGTAATCAAATCCTATGGGCTTGGTTATTAATGATTTAATCCTGCTTTTTCATAGAAATACTTTCAGTAAATCAAAGTGCCGCATCCATACATTACTCGGCTTTCTTTTTGTGTGTGTAGCTGGTGGGGGTTGCAAATACATCTTGATTATTAAACTATAGACAGATCTTCAACCCTTTATTCTCAATTCCAAAATTCAAAAATCTCTGAAAACAAAAGTGTTATTTTTGTTCATTTTTAATAATTGTGGAGCAAAAATCCATTTGGCAGCCATATCTGGCATAAACTGACATGAATGTTTTTATTATATTCATATGTTTGGCTAGATAAATATTAGTGTGTTTTGATTATGGGATCCTGCCCCAAACCTCAGTGGAGGAATTAAGTAATATACAATATATACTCTGCAAACTTTTTAAATTTCAAAAACAATTTGCATTTCAAAACTATCTGGCCCCAAGGGTTTTAAATCTGTGTTTTGTGAAAAGTTTAATGTACTATGATTTATTTCCCTATGCTTTTAGCATATCTTTTGAAATGAACGAATCATTTCTATTATTTAGTAAGTTTTAGACTTTCAATTGAGTTAATTCTCCTTGTGGGTGGTCTTAAACTTTGAGAAGTTTGGAACTCAGTTGAAATAAGTATCTAGAATTCTTACCAATCTAAAGACATACTTCTCAGAGTATTTTCACCTGGATAGAACTTCCTTCACTCCAACATGAACCCTGCTTGGAGCCCCAGACTACTAGATTATTCTTAGACAGAATCCTGGGCGGACCATAAGTCATTTTCACTTGAAACACAGCACAGCCTCCTCAGTTGCCATCATCATTAAGCCAGAAAGAATAGCTCAGGAGATTAAACCTTCCTCTAACCATTTAACAATTTGATGAAAATCAGCTATGCTTATACAACTTGTAATGGAGATATGAGTATACACATAATAGGTTATTGTTTGATGCTCGAATACTTACATACCTTCAAGGAGAAATGCTATTATTGAAATATGATTTTCTGAGCCATGAACTGATAACATTTTGCCATAAGAATTACATAATGTTTTTCTAATGACAATTAACACTGAATTAATAATGTTAACATGCCTTAAATTAAATTTATTACTTTGTCAATGTCAAAATGTTTCAATAAAACAACACACTGAATTTTCTGTTTTAGCTTCACATTCAACTTTGAAAACTCTAATTTTTTAATATTTTGTCTATTAACTTTCTAGTCACATTTAAACAAGGAATTGTTTTGAACATAATGTCTTTTGTCTAATTAGAAGCATTTCATTTTGCTTAAGTTCTTCTCATGGTGCAAGTGATGGGAAACACGAGTAAGACTGTCTTGTAAACGCATTCCAACTTTTAAAAAATTTCATTTATTTAAAGTTAACAAATATTTGCCACACCTCCATGAACTCTAATACCTAAGAATAAGATGCTTTACTTTGTGCCAGGTATGGTGTTAAGCACTTTGCATATACTATCTCATTTAATTCTTATATTTCTATGAGAAAAATATCATCTCCATTTTACAGTTGTCTTATATCTAATATGACACAGATATTGTACTCCTGTAATTGTTATTCCTGAGTGTAAACCATTAAACCACTTGCAATAATGCTGCTTCTCAGAATTTGTAAAACTCATTGGGGGAAATGAGGAAAAAACCCACAAAAACAGCTAGATAATAGACCTAATCCAAAATCTTCTTACTAAAATCATAGAGATAGATTCCATTAGACAGGCTATTAGATAAGTTAAGAAGGGAAGACACTATCCTCTAGCTTTATGTTAACTCATTTTTCACTAATTTAGTATTATTATGAAGTTATTTGGAATATTCCCTATGTAGAGACTAAATGCAAAAGGGAATCCTGAGTTGCCTCTACATTACTAATTATGAAATAAAAATGATATCTCTAAAGGTAGACCTGTTTGCAGTGTGCTATAATGGAATATTTGGGAGTCAATCGCTCAAGATTTTAGTCATTCCTGTACCTAGCTGTATGATTTTCTTTCTTCTGGGCCTCGGTTCTCCCATGGATAAAATGAAAGTATCAACCAGATGAATGTCAAAGTCTTTTTCAACTTAAACATTTATAGGATAGTCAAAGGAAATTATTAATTTTCACAGGCACTTGCAAATCCATTTGTGTAAAACTGAACGTTATTTTTCCTACTCTTTCACCAGAAATTGTCCTTCCTGTTATATTCTATGGCCTAAGGAAACTGAGAAGTCATCTCTGACCCTTCTGCTCTCTCACCCTCCACATCTAATTAATCACTGTGTTCCGTTGGTTCTACATTCATAAAATCTTTTGAATCTATCCTTAAAATGACTGCCCTATTTCAAGCCATCTTTATCACTATTCTTAACTATTCCTTTAGTTTCCTAACTATTCCTTCTATAGCCCCTCTTAACTCCTTTTAATCTGCTCACACTGCCACCAGGGTGATCTTTCTAAAATGCAAATCTGACCAGATAATCTCCTTAATTAAAATCCTCCAATAGCTTCTTATAACCTATGGGGTAAAATTCAAAGTGCCTAAGATAGCATGGAAGGCTCTCCATGACCCACTTTGTACACACTTCAACAGCTAACTTCTTTTGCCTTTTCAATGTATTAGTTTTTTTAAATTACTCACTACAATGTAAGCTATATGAAGACAAAAACCTCTGTTGTTCATGGCTATATACTTTGTATATGTATTTCAGCGTAGTATTAAGTATTGGCTCAATATTTATTGAGTGCTGAATGAGTTCCTGTCGCTCCTACATCATCAACTGCTTTCCCTCTATGGGACATTCATATTAGTATACAAACATACTCCAATATATCCCATCTTTCAAAAGATCCTCTATTGATACAATAACACTTTTCAGTCACTCCTGCATTTTCTTGTAATAGAGTTTTCTACAGGTATTTTACTTACTCCTTAACTTCCTATATAACTCTTCATCCCACTTGAAGCGACTCCATCCTTACCATTTACCAAAAACATCATCATCAAAGTCATTAACAACCTCTTTACTGCCAAACACAAAAGACACATATCTGTTCTCGTGTTATTTGACCTCACGCATTTAACACACTCTCCCTTTTAAAAACTTTTTTTTTTTCTTTTTGTTTATAGGACAAGACATTTATAGGTTTTCTTTTCTTTGACTCCTCTTCCTCTTCTACCAAACTTCTAAATATTGCTCGTCCTTAGGACTCAACTCTAGGACCTCTTCTCTTCACTCTATAATTTCTTCATGAGTGATGCCATCCATTGCTACTACATTAAGTACTATCCATACACTGATAACTTTTAAGTTTTATTTTAAGCTCAGACTTCTGGAAACCAAATCATATATGTAATTGTCTGTCTACTTGGTTTTTCCTATTGATTTCTCAGTTCCAAAGTGGACATGGGATTCCAATACCCCCAAATATACCACAATTCATATTTCACCACACAAGGAAAAACTGAACCTTGATCATTTTTATAACACCAGTATTTATCACAGTGCCTGGTACCACATTACACAATAAATATTTAGATGATCTGAAATGCTTGTGGTCTGTGCTATATATTGTGCTATATATATATTTTAAATTTTTGAGTTTGAGGAGAGCCAAAATATATTTTAAAAAATCACTGAATTTGTCCACATGTAATATATTTTGAGGGATATTTATTCCATATCAACACTCAGGTACAGTGAAGTCATTAAAATGTGATGTTTTTGTAGCCACATGATCATTTAGTTTTCTCTTCTATAGTCATTTTTTAAATAAAATAAATATTTAATTTTTCTAAAGTTACCTATTTCAAACTGAGGTTTGTATTTGCTTAAAAATTCTAATTTCAAAATTTGGAGAATATAAGGCACATGCAATTATTAAACATATTAAGACTTTTTTCATAGTATAACTATGAGTGTTGAACTGTTTATAGTATGTTTTAATCATTACAGCAAATCATATATTACTATATCACCTTTAATCTTTATTTCTTATGAATTAAGACATACTAATGTAATTTATTTTTTTAGAAACAAAATTGTTTTTTTTTAATTTTAATTTTTTTCTGATGTACATCATATTTCAAATTCTGGATACATTACATCATGTTCACCACCCGGACACTAATTATAGTGCACCCCCTCACATGTGACCCTAATCACCCCTTTTGCCCCCCCTTCCCCAATGGTAACCACCAGTCCAATTTCCAATGCTATGTGGGTTTTTTTGTCATTTTTATCTTCTACTTATGAGTGAGATCATATGGTATTTGACTTTCTCCCTCTGACTTATTTCACTCAGCATAATACCCTCAAGGTCCATCCATGTTGTCACAAATGGCCGGATTTTGTCATTCCTTATGGCTGAGTAGTAGTCCATCATGTATAAATAGCACATCTTCTTTATCCATTCGTCTCTTGATGGGCACCTAGGTTGCTTCCAAGTCTTGGCTATTGTGTATAATGCCGCAATGAACATAAGGGTGCAAGTATCTTTATGCCTTTGTGTTTTCAAGATCTTTGGGTAAACACCCAGCAGTGGAATAGCTGGATCATATGGTAGATCTATCCTTAATTTTCTGAGGATACTCCATACTGCTTTCCATAGTGGCTGCACCAGTTTGCACTGCCACCAGCAGTGAACAAGTGTTCCCTTCTCTCCACACCCTCTCCAACATTTGTTGTTTCCTGTCTTGTTAATTATAGCCATTCTGACCGGAATGAGTTGATAACCTCATTGTAGTTTTGATTTGCATTTCCCTGATAGCTAATGATGTTGAGCATCTTTTCATATGTCTGTTGGCCATCTGTATTTCTTCTCTAGAGAAATCTCTGTTCAGATTTTTTGCCCATTTTCTAATTGGATTGTTGGTTTTTTTGTTGTTGAGCTGTATGAGTTCTTTGTATATTTTGGATATTAACCCCTTATCTGATATGTGGTTTGCAAATATCTTCTCCCACTTGTTAGGTTGTCTTTTCGTTTTGTTGATGGTTTCCTTTGCTGTGCAGAAACTTTTTAGTTTGATGCAGTCCCATTTGTTCATTTTATCTTTTGTTTCCCTTGCCCGGTCAGACATGGGACTTGAAAATATGCTGCTCAGACCAATGTCATAGAGCGTACTGCCTATGTTTTCTTCTAAAAGTCTCATGGTTTCGGGTCTTACTTTCAAGTCTTTAATCCATTTTGAGTTGATTTTTGTGCATGGTGTAAGGGAATGGTCTACTTTTATTCTTTTGCATGTGGCTGTCCAGTTTTCCCAACACCATTTATTGAAGAGACTCTCCTTTCTCCATCGTATGCTCTTCGCTCCCTTGCTGAATATTAGTTGTCCATAAACGTGTGGGTTTACTTCTGGGCTGTCAATTTTGTTCCATTGATCTGTGTGTCTGTTTTTGTGCCAGAACCATGCTGTTTTGTTACTATGGCTTTGTATTATAATTTGAATTCGGGGAGTGTGATACCTCCAGTTTTGTTCTTTTTTCTCAGGATTCCTTTGGCTATTCAGGGTCTTTTATTGTTCCATATAAATTTTAGCATTCTTTGTTCTATTTCTGTAAAAAATATTGGAACTTTGATAGGGATTGCGTTGAATCTATAGATTGCTTTAGGAAGTGTGGACATTTTAAAAATGTTGATTCTTCCAATCCAAGAGCACAGAATATCTTTCCATTTCTCTGTGTCTTCTTTGATTTCTTTCAACAATGTTTTATAGTTTTTGTTGTACAGATCTTTCACCTCTTTCGTTAAGTTTATTCCTAGGTATTTTATTCTTTTTTTGCAATTGTAAATGAGATTGTATTCTTAATTTCTCTTTCCGCTACTTCATTGTTAGTGTATAGAAACGCAATGGATTTTTGTACTTTGATTTTGTATCCCGCAACTTGACTGTATTCCTTTATTATTTGTAAAAGTTGTTTAGTGGACTCTAGGGTTTTCTAGATATAAAATCATGTCATCTGCAAAGAGTGACAGTTTCACTTCTTCTTTTCCAATGTGGATCCCTTTTATTTCTTTTTCTTGCCTGATTGCTCTGGCTAGGACTTCCAATACTATGTTAAATAAGAGTGGTGACAGTGGGCATCCTTGTCTGGTTCCTGTTCTTAGAGGGATAGCTTTCAGTTTGTCTCCATTGAGAATGAGATTAGCTGTGGGTTTGTCATATATGGCCTTTATTCTGTTGAGATATTTTCCTTCTATACCCAATTTATTTAGAGTTTTTATCATAAATGGATGTTGTATCTTGTCAAATGCTTTCTCTGCATCTATTGAGATGATCACGTGATTTTTATTCTTCATTTTGTTAATGTGGTGTATCACATTGATAGATTTGCAGATGTTGAACCATCCCTGCATCCCCGGAATGAAACCCACTTGATCATGATGTATGATCTTTTTAATGTATTGTTGTATTCGATTTGCTAGTATTTTGTTGAGGATTTTTGCAACGATGTTCATCAGTGATATTGGCCTGTAATTTTCTTTTTTTGTGTTGTCCTTGTCTGGTTTTGGTATCAGGATAATGTTTGCTTCGTAGAAGGAGTTAGGAAGCCTCCCCTCCTCTTCAATTTTTTGGAAGAGTATGAGAAGAATAGGTATTAGTTCTTCTTTGAATGTTTGGTAGAATTCACCAGGGA